>NW_024582805.1:71618-78934 GCF_018398535.1 Haplochromis burtoni
CCAACTCCAGGCCTCGAGGGCCGGTGTCCTGCAGGTTTTAGATCTCACCCTGGGTCAGCACACCTGAATCAAATGATTAGTTCATTACCAGGCCTCTGGAGAACTTCAGGACATGTTGAGGAGGTCATTTAGCCATTTAAATCAGCTGCGATGGATCAAGGACACATCTAAAACCAGCAGGACACCGGCCCTCGAGGCCTGGAGTTCCCTACCCGTGCTTTAGGGGATCATTAGCCAGCGACGTTTAAAGCTCTCCCTGCTGCTCTGCAGGTGTTCTCAGAGCATGCTGGGAGACTCGTCTGACCGTGACTGAGTGATGAGGAAGAGCCCAAACTCTAACTCCTCTTCCTCTCCTCCCTCTGCAGAGCCTGCCTGGCCTCTCGTGACCCATACTGTATCTGGCTTCGGACCGGGAGCTGCGCCAACGTTGCGCCGGGTTTCAAGTACGTATTATTTCCTGTTTCTGTGCCTGTGCCGCTCTATCTCTTCCTTTTCTTTGCTCCGCCTCCTTTCAGCCTCCATCAATCCGATGAAGGCTGAAAGGAGGTCCCTCACCATAGACCAAACTGGTTTGGTCTATGGTGAGGGGCGTGGCCTCTGTGACTGACAGGTGGATGGTGACACAGGCGGCTCCTATTGGTGCTGTTAGAGCCCGTTGGAGCATTTGTGGTAATCTGACCAATCACCCGGCTGCTGTGAGGTTGCTGTGCTACCAGAGGCGGAGCTCCAGGTCTGCTGAATGAACTTTGAGGGTTGTGATTGGATGATACTCACAGGTATCTGTGTGTGTTTGCTGGAGCCTTGTGGTGAAAAATGTTTGCTTGCTTCTGTTAGAAACCATCATACCAGCGCCAAGGTGATGTTGTCCATCTTTCATATACAGTCTGAGTGTTTACTGTGACGTCATCATCGTTAAACCGAAGACCGAGTCGGTCCTCTGTCGACATTCCCGGTGAAACGTTTCAGGAAGCTCGTTCAGCCCCAAACAAACCGGCTCAGCGCTGAGAGGCTCGCAGGCTCCTCGAGAGAGCGCAGAGGCGTGAGTCAGAGGAACGTCTGCGCCGTGAACACGTTTCACCTCCGATCAGAGAGGCCGACGCTGATGTCTGCGGCGTCTGAGGCGTCGGGCTGAAGCACAAACTGCAGCATCCATGTGAGTCCCCGCAGCACTGTGGACGGCCACGAAAAATGCCCGTTTGAGACACCGCGTGAAACGCTGAGGGAGAATTGGTGATGCGAGAGCTGCCTCGGCCAATCCCTGTCCAGCAGCAAAAACACTGTAAATGGAAGACGGCAAGCTTGTTTACCAGCTTTAACCATCTCAGCCTAAAAACAAACACACACACACACACACACACAGGTGTGTTCATCTCCTAATCAATAGGTCCACAGTGTCAGGTAACTCGCGCCCACTCCACAGCTCTTCAGGGCCATCGATCGATCTGTGGACGCGGCGTCAGTTAGTCCACCGGGTCCGCAGATCGATCTGATGTTGTTTTCATACGCTGGTCGGGGGAGGGGTGTTTCAGCCGCTGTAATATCATCAGCTGGGGTCCTCAGACGGCAGGCGAGAGAACGATCACAGGAAGTGAGTGGAAACATCCCAAACTGTGAAACTGGAGCTCTTGGAGGAATCCTGCAGCTTCAGCGTGTCCTGGAGGTAAAATCAGACACTTTGTGTTCTTTGAACTTATCTGCGCCTGAAACGAGTCGTCCTTGTTTCACAAAGGCAAACGGAGCTTTTCAAAATAAAGCTGTGCTCAGTGAATGATGTGAGGATGAAAGCATGTAAAGATGAAGCTCTGGTCGGATCAGTCTGAGCAAACATCTGGTCTGCACATGTGGAATAACTCAGATATTTCCTGCAGAAACACTGAAAATATCTTGACGATGAACGCAGCACGGCGCGGTTACAGTCTGCACGCTTTCCCAACACGCCTCATTTTGTACTTTCTTTTTCTCTGGAAGTGTCAGGGATTAGCTGGAAACGCCGATGCTAATTTTTCCCTTCACACTCATTTGAGTGTGTGCTCTGTAGCACCGAGCCTTTCTCTCTTCATCACGAGGAATATTTGTTTCCTGTGAGTGTGTGCCGTCTGCAGGGACCTCTGCTTCGCTCCAAGCACACTTCACAAGAAAGGCTCGAGTCAGGAAGCCGCTCGCCTGGGAGCAAAACGCCGGCAGGGTGTTTGCACTCCGCCATGCTTCCTCCAGCTCGTCCTGCGGCTGATTTATTTACATCCATACAAACCTGCAGACGGGCTCGATGTTTTTCAAGTGTACGACATCAGCTCATCATTTAACCTGAAATCACTTTATCTGAGCTTTATTCAGCACAGCATACGAGACGTCATGTTACAGAGTGATGTGACGAGGCTTACAGGCGCGTTGCCTCTGCACATACATGAGTGTAGGTTGGTCTCCACAGTAAACACGTGTGTGAAACTCAGAAACACCCTTCAGCTGTGATAACAGCTCTGCACATCAGAGGGCGCTCTGCAGCTTCCCTGCTGGCAGCACACAAACACACTGATCAGCTGATCCGAGCGGAGACGGTCACCAATACCTGCACACAGCAGGGGTTCAGGAAATGTTTCATATCTCAGAGAAGAACACTGTGATTTTTGACTCGTCCATAATCGGTGTCATTGATCAAATATCAGCCTGATCTATCGCTCTGGTGCCAGACAGGTTTGAGTTTGTGGGTCTGCTTAGCCGTCGCCGTGCAGACTCGTTGCCTAGCTGCGCCTCACTGTGGTCCACTCACACGCCCGGCGTCCTGAGCTGTCACACCGCAGACGCTGCAGGTGGTTATTTATGATGACCATCATAGAGCTGACAGGAAATGATGGCGTCCTGCTCAGATGGCGGTGATGGCGGAGGTGCAAACAGATGGTTTCAGTGTTTAGAGGAAGTCACACAGATGATCTCCACCACAGCAGCGTGAACGACACAGCGGGCGTTGCCATGCAGACGGAGCAGAGAGGATTTAAATGGACGGGGTGAGATAAAAAGGAAGCGAGGAAGGAAACGGAGAGCAAGGCGAAGCTGTGATGCAAGAGGTGGAAAGGAGGAAGATGAGAGAGGAGCAGCAGCACAAAGACAGAGGAAGAGATCTGTGTCAGGAAGACGTGCAGCCGGGTTTGTCGGAGAGATTCACGGCGCTCTGACTCAGCACTTTGGTCCGCTCACCGCAGCGTTTATGAGGTTCGTCTTGTTTAAAGTCGGGGATGGATATCTGTGGAGGACCACAGCGCTGACTCTGTGCTGACGACGGTGTTTTGTAGGATGTTTAAAACGTCTTCCTGACGCGTCGTCAGCGAGGCGTTCACGTGCAGTCAGAAATGTGGATGCTGAGCGTTGTTTCCTGGAGGATCAGAGAAAGAGTTTTGCTGCTGAGTCGTTCCACTCGCCTGTTTTTGTCTCATTATTTTCTCACTGCTCTGCTGAAACTGAAGCTGATGTTTTGGACGTCTCATTGAAACCGAAGCACGCAGAAACCTCTGCAGCCTGAAGCCGGCACACCTGCCGGAGGCTGAGCTGCAGCTTCTGCTCTCAGAGGTGTTCCTGCAGAGCTGAAGGAGTTTCAGCCCCTCAAACTTCTGCTGAAAAGTAACAGATTCCCTCCGGGGAGAAGAAGGGATGAGTGAAGAGGAAGTTTAGCAGCTTATATAACTCCATGTGAAGACAGAAAATGGAGAAGCAGCTGCAGAATACTAAAAAAGGACAGCAGGAGGAGGAGGAGGCAGGTAGAGAGCCAGTTACCTGAAAACATTCGTGTGGTTTAAAATCCAAACTGAACTCAGATGTTTAGGGGGCGCTCTCAGAGTCGGCCATGTTCACGCCGCTCCACCCTCCTCCCGTGTCAATGACACGATCGATGAAGCATCAGCGACCCTCGCAGGTCTGCCCACTTTACTGTAACAACGACTGATGACGTCATAAAACGACAGCAGCTGGAACAGCTGGCTGGGTCGCTCAGGTGGGTGATTAACGTTGCTCCTGCCGTCTGTCTGCACCTCTTATCAAGCAGCACGGCTCTGGCCTCCTCACGGCCCAAACACCTGCAGGAGACACACCTGAGCGGGTCCAGGGTTCAGTCCTGATGGTTCCACCATCGCTCTGGTCGGCATCGCGGTGTCTACTGTGTTTGGATGTGTTTGACATCCCGGCTGGGAAAGGTCACATGGAGGACCGTTCATCAATGACGGGCAGCGGTGGGCGGGGCCGGTGCCAGCAGCGTTTCCGTCCTGGGCGTGAATGTAACAGCGATGCTGTGAAAGCGCCTACGTACACATTTGTGTTCTTCAGCCGCACATGCCCGACCTGCCTCCACGCCATCAGCACCAAAACGCCATTCAGCATCAGTGGCGTTTTCTGGCTGACTGACGGAGTCTATTTCCATCCCCTCCTCCTCCTCTGAGGCGCGCCCCTCTGCGTGAGCGAGGCGTTCAGGTGCCTGAACATGGCTGGGATTTATAGCGACCTCCTCCTGTTCTCGCTCCTCACTTACAGCTCAGCCCACGCTGGTGGAAGCTGGAGCGAGCGCGGGGGCGGCACTCGCAGAGGTAAATATAGAGCGACGAGGAAGCGAGAGCAAAACGCTTCATAATAAATTCAGTTTAACGAATGTTCTGCAGCGCCCGCTCCTCCATAATTCATCCAACTTTTTTGGGTGGTGTGGTTTTATCTCTCTGGCCTGCAGACGGTCTGAGCGGGGAGGGAGAGTGTGCTCGCTGTGTACACAGGAAGCTCTGCAGACACACTCCCACGTGTGACAGCTTACAGGGGACTCCTGCTCGGGCGGCGCTGTGGGTCTGTGTGGCTGAGCTTCAGTGTTCAGAGGTGTTCCATCGAGGTCCATCGCGCCCCAGCTCGGCTGAATCGTTCGACGGTATCTTCGTGCCTGAGGTGCCTGAGGCGCCGTCCTTCCCTCTCAGATGTAGTAAGAAGAGGAACACAGGTGTCAGAGGTCACAGCGTGGACAGCACGTTTTACAGCGACGTGTTTTAGAGGCCTGCAGGTGTGTGCAGGTGATGCGTGAGGAGAACTCGGAGCCCTCGGGTGGTGTCAGGCCGCATCCATCACCTGCTGGTCGATCTCCCGTGAACACACTGAGGAGGAGGCGGTCTCCGTCTCAGCTGAGCTCTTTCCTGTAGCGCTGCATTCTGGGATATGGAGTGCAGTCTTCTTCATGTGCTCCCCTTTGTTCCTCTCTCTGACACACCTGGGCAATAATAACATTGTCACATGGTTTGTGGTGACGCGTTCGGTTCATTTAAGGTTTGGGAAGCATGGAAAACGTGCGCACGCGTGTCTCAGCGCCTCAGGAAACTGGCTGTGTTCCCTCTGTGGCTGTTGTGACAGCGTTGCATGTTTGGTCACATGTTGTTGTAAACAGTGAACATTCATCCAAATGCCTCTTTTTGTGTGTTTGTCAGTAAGTGATGAATCCATCAGACAGAAAGCGGAGGAAGAGAGTAAGACAGCGAGCAGCTGCCGGACAGCTGCCAACCAGCAGGCATGTTGGCTGTACGGGCAGAGCGTGGTAAAGAGAGCTGGAAACACGCGTGCCAGATGAACTCGGGTGTGGGTTCGGTGCGATCGGGCTGATGGATGCTTCTGATGGATGCTTCTGTCACAGATCGCAGCGGCGTGGCAAACCCAGCAGCTTTGTGGGCAAAGATTCCAACACCTGGAAACTCTGTGCCGGCTCCGTCGATGCTGGCTCGCGTTTCTTGTTGTTTGGAAGAAAAGCTTTGATCGCCGGACGCTGGGAGAGCGGCTCTGTAATAACTGCTGACAGATTTCAGATTTCCTGGTGAGCGTTTGAAGATGGCCCGTCTGTCCGACTGCCGTTAACGTCGAGATTAAACCTGTTCTTGTCCACACCTTCACCTGAGGCCTTTGAAGCTCAGGGTCACCTCCACGTGCACAGATGTGGAAGTCGGGCGTCCGTTGGTTATTTAGCTGTGCGTGTTTGAGTGGCACAGATCAGCTGAGAGGACGCTCACACGGCTGGTAGTGAGTCACAGCAGCAGGCAGAACAGCTGCTGAAAGCGGGTCGTACGTTCCGGCTTGGATACGCGTCCCAGCTTTCCTCTCAGCATCGTCTCCATGGTGATCATTCCTGCTGCCACCATCGTGACCCTCCCGAGCGATTGCTGTGGACGACCTTAGTCCTCGTGCGGAGGCCGATCCAGTCTCACAGTCAGAGGAGCGTAGGACACACACAGATGGTGTAAAGGCGGTGACATCATGGACGTGTGCGCGACACATGTCGTAGTTTCAGGTTATTACCTTTGATCCCCGACTGAGAAGAAGTCAGTAAAAGCTGCTGATGGCCCGGGCGGAGGCTCTGAAACTGCACAGGTGACGGAGACGCTCTCCTGGGATTCATCAGACGTGTTGGTGATGCGGACAGCTGGGAGGAATGCACGCCGTGTTGATTGAACTGGGAATGTTGGGAAACTCGCTCCTGTGTTAACGTGTTTTATCTTTCTAACAGCCCACTGGTGTTTGTGTGGCGGCGGTACTCGCTCCACTTTTTTGTCCCGTGTGGCTGTGAAATCCTGATTTGTTGCCTCTTTAAAAATGGATTTGAAGGTCAGGTGGAGGCGCTGGTAGTGATGGAGTCAGAAACGGTAAACAGCAGGGACAAAACGGCGAGCAGGAGATGCCGAGCGGAAAGTAATTGACTTCATTTACAGCAGCTTTACTGATACTGTGTGTGTGTGTGCGCCTGTGTGCGTGTGTGTGTTTCATGGTCACTTCTTGTCCCCGTCTGTCTTCGGGCTGGACGACCTTCCTCCCTTTAATTGGACGAGCTCCTGTGGCCTTCGCACGGAGCCGTGCGCTGCAGATGAACCATGTGACAAAATCTGATTAAATGTTGTCCCAAGCCATCACCTGTCACTGATTAAGCTCCCCGGCAACAGTAACCAGCAGCGCCACGTCTGGTTTTGTTCGATGTTTCACCGTCCTGATTGTCGTCTCCTCTCCTCCCTCTCCTTGTTCCATGTCTGCAGGGCGGGGTTTGAGCAGGATATCGAGGGCGACCACTCGTTTCATCCGGACAGCTGCCGCGGTGAGATAAGCCTGCAGGTTACACCCACAGTGCGCACGATAACAGCTGTATGCGTGTTTGTGTGGACCAAGGGTCCTGCTTACCTGCACGGTTACACCAGACTGGTTCTATAGAGGGTACCAAACTCAGACACTGCAATGATCCCTGCAAACATCCATCTATCTATTCATCCATTCATCCATCTACTCATCCATCCATCTATTCATCCATCCATCTATTCATCCATCCA
>NW_024582805.1:78954-83583 GCF_018398535.1 Haplochromis burtoni
ATTCATCCATCCACCCATTCATCCATCCATCTATTCATCCATTCATCCATCTATCTATTCATCCATCCATCCATCCATCTATTCATCCATCCATCCATCCATCCATCCATCCATCCATCTATTCATCCATCTATTCATCCATCCATTCATCCATCCATTCATCATCTATTCATCCATCCATTCAGCCATCTATTCATCCATTCATCCATCCATCCATCCATCCATCCATCTATTCATCCATTCATCCATCTACTCATCCATCCATACATCCATTCATCCATCCATCTATTCATCCATCTACTCATCCATCCATCTATTCATCCATTCATCCATCTACTCATCATCCATCTATTCATCCATCCATCCATTCATCCATCCATCTATTCATCCATTCATCCATCCATTCATCCATCCATCCATCCATCCATCCATCCATCCATCTATTCATCCATCCATCCATCCATCCATCTACTCATCCATCCATCCATCTACTCATCCATCCATCCATCTACTCATCCATCCATCCATCTATTCATCCATCCATCTATTCATCTATTCATCCATTCATCCATCCATCCATCCATTCATCCATTCATCCATCTATTCATCCATCTATTCATCCATCCATTCATCCATCCATTTACTCATCCATTCATCCATCTACTCATCCATCCATCCATTCATCCATCTATTTATCCATCCATCCATCCATCTATTCATCCATCGATCTATTCATCCATCGATCTATTCATCCATTCATCCATCTATTCATCCATTCATCCATCTATTCATCCATTCATCCATCCATCCATCCATCCATCCATCTATTCATCATTCATCCATCCATCCATCTATTCATCATTCATCCATCCATTCATCCATCCATTCATCCATCTACTCATCCATCCATTCATCCATCCATTCATCATCGTACATACATCCTTTTCAATCTATTCATCCATTCATCCATCATATACTCATCCATTCATCCATCCATTCATCCATCCATTCCTCCATACGTACATACATCCTTTTTTTTTAATCTATAATATACACACACACACACACACACACACACACACACACACACACACACACACACACACACACACACACACACACACACACACACACACATTATCTCTAATCCATCAGATCAGCTCAGCTCCTGTCAGCAGGTCTGATGAGAGGGGTCTGGGTTGAACTTTCAAAATAAGAGCAGCAGCACTGTAAGTAGAAATCTGCTATGAGTGGCATGGCTTTGTTCAGTTCACTGCAAAAAAATGAGTTACCATGGCAACCTGCCCAAGTAAGGTCCATGTGTGACCATATGTCAAAGCGACGAACAGGAAGTGTGACACTCAGGTCTATGCACAAACACAGAGAGGTATAGGAAGTGAAGTGGAGAATAAATGAGATGAATCTGTTTTATTTTGAATCTGTGCAGCTGACGTGTTGGCTACGACACGGAACCAGGAGTCCACCGCCGACTCCGCCTACGGTAAGAAACCTTTCTTCTTCTGTTGTTAGTGTTGATCAGAGAGGGCTGTGGGTCCTCACAGTGACCGTATAAACATGACCTTTTGTGACCTACATATGCAAGCGGATTAAAGGTGTGTGTAAGGACAGGCCACAGGCCACAATATGAGCAAATACGTCCTGTTACCTTCTGCTTCTGACGCTAATGAAGGTCCAAGCACTGGATGACTTTAAGATTATTCAGATGGGAGTTTGAGTTAAAACGTCTGTCAGCGAGCGTGGAACCTGGAGGACGTGACTCTGAGCAACGTCATCATCTGCTAACGAGCTCCGGCTCAACCGTTGACGTACAGTAGCTCGTCGCGCGGTTTGACATCATTACCCTCGCTAGTTCCCAGCCCCACAGATCAAACGCAGCTGCCTGCTCTGTATTCAGGCTGCAGCTCGGCTGCTACCTGCCTGTCAGGAGTCCTGCTGGGAAGCCGGCCGGCGTATTGTCATTCAGAGCGCCGGCAGACCCACGCAGTGAATCCATTAAGGCTCCCGGAGCTGCATTACTGTGATTAAAGCCGGAGAGGGGACAGGCGTGAACGTCGCTGATAGGCGCTCTACTTGACATCAGCCGACTTCGTCTTTCAGGAGTGCGTCAAGTGTTCTCGAGAGGCGGCGGCACGTCAGCAGCCACAATAGCAGTGATGAAATGGAGGAAGGTGAACGGAGCGGGTCACCGTGCTGCGAAGGCGACGGGGAATCAGGAGGAAGTGAGGAGATGAAGGCGCGCATAGTAAAAACATCACAGACGTAATCAGGTCTGACAGGCCGGCTGAGCTCCTGTAGGCCATGCCCTGTAAGCGACTGCAAGCCACTTTGGAGCCCACCTCCACCCCAGCTGTGCTCATGATGTCACTGTTTGATGGCTGTGATATGTGACTGAGTTATCACCTGCGTGTGTGTGTGTGCATGAAGCTGATATTAACATGTATGAGCCATGTGTGAGTCTCCAGTGGGAACTTTTCCTCGTTCACACGTCAGCCTCGGCGTGTCCTGTTTGTCGAGTGAAGCTGTGTTTGACATCAGGACCTCGAGTGTGACGAGCAGCATGTGAAACGTCGGTTTTTCTGAGCTGCATCCATGTGTGTGACTTTTGTGCACGCAGCAGTGCGAGCGTGATGCTGTGTGCACGCCGGCTGCGCTCAGGTGTTTGTGCACTTCAGCTCCGCCCCTCATTTGCCTTGTAAATCGGTGAAACGGCAGCAGGAAGCGAGCATAAAGCCGCAGCCTGCAGTCATGTAAACGCCGGGTTAGAGAACAAAGACTTCCCCATAATCAATACCCGTGTGCAGGCGATTAGCCCCAACTGACTGAAATGATTGCAGGCGTAGCAGATGCGAAGCAGCGGGGACGCTCCGACGTGCTCGCAGGGATTCGTCTCCTGACTCGAGCTAATCGTATCGTCATTAACTCTCCTTTCAGTTTCAGGGTTTATTGATGCCTGCGGGGATCGCACCGCAGCTCGATAAAGATCCAGGGTGACTCTGTCCGTGCTCGCCGCCGCACCCGTTTTTCACACTCAGTGTGTAGCTCTGATTGTAAGAGAGCTGCTGCTGCTGCCCTGGTGGCCTGATAGCAGGCACCTCCTTCATAATGGCGTCTGAACCATTAACTTCCTGGTGTCGGGCAGCCGGGCGTGAAGGACTCAGACAACAATGAATGAGTGATGTTTGAGCACACGTTCATCCACAGCGCCACGCTAGAGTGGCTGTCGTTACTGTAATGACATCGTTTTGCAGGGAACGGTTCCCATAACGACGTTTTCTCTGCAAATTGGTTCTTTATTGCCGTGCGACGCAGCCCCGTGGACTCGCTGTGGACTCGCTGCACTGAGATTGGCCTCATGCAGCAGTGCGCTCTTTTTATTAGAGGAGCGCCGGTGTTCTGGGAATCCATCCTACCTGACAAACCAGGACGTTTTGCCAAAGTAGGACGATTTGTCAGAACACCGGCGCTGTGAGTCGTGCAGACGCCGGTGCTTCCTGGGTGACGTGACTGCGGTTTGTGCGCATTCCTGATCGTAGGACGGCCGATCCAGGAAATGAAGTTTGTGCTGTTAGCGTGGGTCCGACAGACCGGGCTCCGGTCGGAGCTCACACACCTGTCAGGCCGACAGGCGTCACGGATGATGATGTAAAACCACGAGAACGATCATCAAACTTCTCAGCTGCTGGTTTGCGATGTCAGTTTGTCCTGCTGACGGGACACGCGTGAACTCGTCCTCACCGAGAAGCGAGCGCCGCGATCGGCTGCGGACCCAAGCGGTCTGAGGGGGTTTGTGCTGCCGCAGGGAGGAGATGGCGTCCGGCGTTCTTCCATCTTTTTAATGACATGAAAGAGAGCGCTGACATTTAAAGGACACTCGCAGCTCTGACCTGTTCAGTGTCTTATGGTGACATTTGTTTGAAGGTTTTTCAGAGATATCTCAGAATCACTTCTCTGATCCTCCAACTGCATCAGTGGCTCCCAACAAAGACTGTATATAAAAGACGGAGGCTCACCTGCAGCTCTAACACCTGCCTCCTGGCTCCTCCCTGTATCTGAAACCTCGCAATATGTCCCCCATCAAGCTGCGCCTGTAGCATGTCAGCTTCTTAGGATGGGATGGACGAACAGTACTCACAGTATTCGGGTACTCAGTACTCACAGTACTCACAGTACTCACAGTAACCCCAAATTGCTCTCCGATGCATCCACCGGAGTATGAATGTGGGTGAATGCAAAAGTTGTGTAAAGCACTTTGAGTGCTCAGAAGAGTAGAAAAGCACTATATAAGAACCAGTCCATTTACTCAGGTACTCAGTACTCACAGTACTCGCACTTCTCTCAGTACTCAGTACTCACAGTACTCTACCTGGTGCTGTGAGTTTCTTCAGCAGTCTGTCTCTGTGAGATCCGCAGAGCTCACAGCGCTCACCTTAACCTGTTGCAGCTGATCATGTGACATCTGTTAGCAGGGGCGGGGCCTCAAGCTGTCTGCTCAGGGGTCACATTCATATCACCATAGCAACGCTGTTAGTGATCACACACACTTTCAGCCTGCATCTCTGCTGTAGCTCACAGGAGCGTGGGAGGTTGTTGTTATTGGGAGCTGCTGTT
>NW_024582805.1:83658-85641 GCF_018398535.1 Haplochromis burtoni
TGTGTGTGTGTGTGTGTGTGTGTGTGTGTGTGTGTGTGTGTGTGTGTGCGTGTGCGCACGCGGTGGGGGGGTGCACCTCAAGGTTTACGAGGACGCTCTGAGACGTGTGACCTGTAGTTTAGCTGCAGACTTTGTTGTGCGTGTCGTGTTGCAGCTCAGGACAGCGTGAACGAGCACCGCCTTTATCTCTGTGGTAGAAAGCAGTAGCCTCGCCGCACGCCCTCCAGAAGAGACGACATCCTAATTACAGTGTGTGCGCCGACGACACCGAGCGTGTGATTACAGCGGCGCGCTGACGGCTCCAGCGCACAAAAACAAAAGCGCGCGTGTCGCCTAAAGTGTGAAGTGTGTGTGATCATGTGTTTGCCAAATGCTTTGGTGAGAGCGTTTGCATCTCAGAGTGTGTGTGAGAGCAGGAAAAAGAGCCGTCACAGTGTGTTAAAGTGCTTTTTAATGAGCTGGAGCTCTTACAAATGGACTGAGCGTGTCGTGTGGCTCACGCTGAAAAGGCGGCGATGAGAGCTGTTAGGAAGCAGCCAGAAGCTGTTGTGTTGACGCTAATTGTCTTCATTTTCTCCGACTGAAAGCAGCTTCGCTGGACAGATTTCAGGCGGCCGTTTGTTGCTAACGAGCGCCCGCCTTCTTCAAGTGACGGCGCTGATAGCTTTGACGCTCTCGGCTCTCAGAACAGGAATTGACAGGGAGAGTGAGACAGGGGGTGAGCTCTGTGTGTGATGGTGCTTAGACATGGTCACAGGTGAGGGGAGGAGCAGAGTGTGACGGTGACAGCGTCACCTAGACCAGCCCTCGCCCCAAAAACGTATGCTGGAGTTTTCCTCCCCACTGTCGCCAAGCGCTTGCTGGCCTGTTATGGTGCAATTGTTGGGGTTTCCCTGTGTTATTCCAGGGGCTCTACCTTACAGTACAAAGCAGCCTGAGGCAGGCGTCATCATGGAGAAGTGATGGAACTGTGTCACAGCGGGGGACACGGGGACACAGCGGGGACACAGGGAAACACAGCAGGGACACAGGGAGACACAGCGGGACACAGGCGGAAAAAGGGAGACACAGCGGGGACACAGGGACACACAGGGAAACACAGCAGGGACACAGGGAGACACAGCGGGACACAGGCGGAAAAAGGGAGACACAACGGGGACACAGGGACACACAGGGAAACACAGCAGGGACACAGGGAGACACAGGGACACAGGCGGAAAAAGGGAGACACAGCGGGGACACAGCGGGACACAGGGAAACACAGCAGGGACACAGGGAAACACAGCGGGGACACAGGGAGACACAGGGAGACACAGCGGGGACACAGGGAAACACAGCGGGGACACAGGGAGACACAGCGGGGACACAGCGGGGACAAAGCGAGACACAGCGGGGACACAGGGAGACACAGCGGGGACACAGGGAGACACAGCGGGGACACAGCGGGGACACAGCGAAACACAGCGGGGACACAGGGAGACACAGCGGGGACACAGGGAAACACAGCGGGGACACAGCGGGGACAAAGCGGGGACACAGGGGGGACACAGGGAAACACAGGGGGGACACAGGGAGACACAGCGGGGACACAGGGGGACACACTGGGGGCACAGGGGGACACAGCAGGGATACAGTGGGGACACAGGGGGACACAGCAGGGGAGTGGGCACCTCAGTGTGTGTGTGTGTGTAGCACCTATAATGACTTCGTGAGGATGCCTCCATCACAGATCTTTTGGATTTTGAGACATGATGCTGAGGTTGGCTAAAGGTGAGAATGAAACATGAGTTCAGGTGAATGTAGGACACTTTGAAGTGCCGATGACTCGTCTGTGTTTCTCTTCTTCAAACTTCAAAAAGCTGTTTGACTTTTCCAGCACCGAGTCAGCAACGAGGGGCTTCATTAGAAGGTCCTCACAAACATGCCAGGACAAACACCTGTGTGCGTGTGTGTGTGTGTGTGTGTGTGTGTGTGTGTGTGTGT
>NW_024582805.1:85885-128154 GCF_018398535.1 Haplochromis burtoni
GTGTGTGTGTGTGTGTGTGTGTGTGTGTGTGTGTGTGTTTGCTGCTGTCTCTTTGCTGACCTTCCCTCATCAGTCTTGATTGACTCGACCAATCAGCAGTCTGCAGTCTCTTCACGACACACACAGTGAGACACCCACATAGATTGATCTGGTCGATGAAAACACAATATGGAGCTCAGTGGGAATCAATCAACAACAAGAAGCACACAGCCGGAGGTGTTTCACACCGTTAGGTGTGTGTCCGTGTGTGTACACGGTACGTGTCGTGTACATATAAGCTCATATATATCTTGTGTATACAAAGTGCAGGTTTCTGGCGTCACTGGGCGGATGGATACGTGATGTCTCCACAGTTCATCCAAACAGGCGAGCTGCGTCGGGTTCGACGGCGCCCTTGGGCGTGTGTGCTGCTGTTTCTGAGGCGGGCACAAAGCCAATGTCTCTAAATGTTCCCTGTGGGTCGTCTGACCTCTGAGCGTGGCGCTGGGAGGGGCCAGCTGTTTACCTCTGTGCAGGTGTGAGGAAGATGATGCTCGGCGCTAAGCTAACAGAGACGGGAAGGAGCCTGCGTTCTCCTGCTCCTGCCGAGCTGAGCAGGAGAACGCAGCGTGGGGACTGAAGACGGCGTTTTATGTTGTTTCCCGCACATGAAGGAAAGCAGCTGTTTAATACGTCAGCTGAGAAACCGGCAGCGTGGCGAGCTTCATACGTGTCTGATGACAACGGTGGACGTCATCAGGGTAACGTAATGAGTGAGGGCAGCTTCAGACCTGAAAGTGTGACGGAGTGTAGAGGACGCACACATACTCCACAAAGGAAATGGACTCACGTGTCCTGACAAAGATGCCATTAAATGCCACTAAAGGCTTGAGCGTACTCAGTGCTGCCTGCATCATCACTCCGTCACCGTGGTTACTTTCATGTTGCTGTGGCTGCAGCTGCTGATGGCGAGCGTTGTGTCAGAGCGCACTCAGAGGTTTGTTTCCCGTAAGTCGAGCTGCTGAACGATGCATCAAAAATAGCAGCAGCTGAAAATCCAATCAAACCTGGAGCTCAGAGGAAGCTGTGAGCCCACAGCCTGACTCTGTGAACATGACCCTGTAGTACCATATCACCCTGTTGGAGCACTTCACTCTCGCTCTGCAGGCCTACTTGTTGTTCCTAGAGTATTTAAAAGTAGAATGGGAGGCAGAGCCTTCAGCTTCTGTGGAACCAGCTTGGATTCAGGAGACACTATCTCTACTTTCAAGATTTCCTATTTACTAAAGCATGTAGTTAGCGCTGGACCAGGTGACCCTGAATCCTCCCTGCTGCCAGGTGCTGTCAAGGACGCTGCTGTTGTGATGCTTTAGTAATAAAGTTGGATTGAACGGGCGCTGAGCTGCTCGGCTGCAGCTGCTCGGCTGCAGCTGCTCGGCTGCAGCTGCTCGGCTGCAGCTGCGGTTTCACTTTCTTTAATGACAGAGACGATCCCAAATCCAGGAAGTTTACTGACGTCATAAAAACTGTTGCTGAGATGTTTTCTCTCATTTTACAAGCTGAAGGTTCATATTCAGACCTTTAATGAATTTACACCACAATTAAAAAAAATAATTAAAAAAAACATTGTTTGACAAATTTGGCTATATTCCACTCAACACAGTGAAGATAGTTTAAAACTAAAAATGCAAAAGACAATAAATGTCCTTAAGACCCTCCAAGGGATTTATTAAACACCTGAAATTCTGCATGTGGCTCTGCGATGGTCAGCACCACAGAGGCCACGCAGGTCAGTCCATCACCATCATCATCATCATCATCATCATCATCATCATCATCATCATCAGGGCCTAATGTGGTGCTTTACCACACTCGCGTGGACGGATCCAGAACATCGTCCAATAGGAGCGCGTTTCTCCCGTGTGCAGAGCGACATCAGAGCCGATCACAGGGACGCACAAGCTTTCTGGAGTAAAATAAAAAATGAAATGTGCGGCTTCTATTTGGGAAGCAGAAAGTTGCAGCCAGCAGCAGCTCGTCCACACGTACCTGAGAGCACCTGAGATCATTCACAGTCTGAACATAATCCTGAGGTCCAGCTAGAGCCGTGTGCTGGCGCCCTCTACAGGCCGTGCTGCTGTAGGCCCTGTCGATTTCAGGTGTTGGTTAAACACGAAGGATCCTCCCAGTTTCACTTCCTCAGCTGGTACTACGGCAGCATTGTTATTCACCACACACCTGACACACGCACACCTGACACACGCACACCTGACACACGCACACCTGACACACACACGCTGTAGGAGTGTGTCAGGTGTGAATTATCTGACCTTTACAGTCAGCAGGTTTGTGTGTGTTTCAATGGCAAAGCAAAAATTCAAACTTGACAAGGTCTCTCCTCTCTTCCTGTCTCCTCTCTCCTCTCTTCCTGTCTCCTCTCTCCTCCTTCATCTGCACTCTCTCTCTCTCTCTCCCCCCTTTAATCCATGTCTGTCATTGCTCGCTCTGTCTCTCCTTCATCGCCCTCCTCGCTGCTCCCTCCTCCTCCTCAGCCTCTGTCACTGGTGTCTGGCTCAGTGTGAATACCAATGGAGAATGAGTGGGCGAGAGAGCAGCAGAGGCAGAGAGAGAGCATGCTAATAGGGCAGAAGTTTCTGGAGCTTGACTCCCGCGTTTGGCTCGTCCGCCTCGGCCTTAGAGCCACAGCTCACGCCTTCTGAGGAGGAGCGACAGATGTGCGAGGCGTCTGCACTGAAGCACAGTCAGCCATCAGAGTAGCAGAAGCTCGGCTGTTTTCTCAGAGGTCTAAAACGACATTTATCTGCCGTCTTTGTCACCGCATAATCATAAATCAACACAGTGCACGTTAGCTAAAACCTGCCGCTAGCAACCAGGCTAACTTAGCATGCTAGCGTTACAGCTGTATCCTTGAGCTAAAACTCAAGAACTCGGCCCTCTACGTGACTCACACCCAGCGAGTCTGATATCACACGGGCCAAAACGCAGCAGTTCGGTCATATCAGACTTATGGCCTCAGGAAACTTTCAGGGTCATGCTGGGAGGAGCTGTGATCACACATGCACACGCCTACGTCACCACGCCGTGCACAACCACACACACGCAGACTGAAAACACAGGCAGGAAAAAGGGTGTTTTGGTGAAATCCAAACGCATTTAACACATAAGCTACAGCTACATCCTCTGACACCACCTTACATCCACCTGTAACTCAGTCTTCAGCCCGTGTGACCTCACTGAGTCACATGATGACAGAGTGGGTCACTGACTCTTAGGACCTCCCCCTCTGGGGTGAGACAGCTGCAGTGCAGATGTTTCAGATGTGGAGGTGCCGCTGCGTGTCAGTGTTGCGCGTCCCTAAAGCCAGACTTCCTCTTTTGGCGGCCGGTACGCCACAGCGATGCACCCCGGGCTCTGACGTCCTCACACTCAGGTCACACATCCGTCTGCGTGTCGCCGTGCCGTCAGTCGTGCAGTTAATCTTCTTCCTTACAGAAGTGTTTTTAATCATGGGTGCGATGGCTTCGTGCTGAATCTGCTTAGAGTGGCTCATTTGTTTGATTGATTTCACTTGATTTTCTGGGACAGGAAGAGCTCGTGTATTGATCTGAGCTGCAAAGAGGAGACAGGAGCGAGCAGAGGAGTATGAGGAGAGAGATGGAGGGAGGCATAAAGCCGTATGAGGCAGACAGATAAAAGGACGCAGAGAGGGAAAAGCTGAAGTTTCAGAGTGAAAGAAAAGAGCAAACAGTGACAGAAGAAGCGAGAAGACTGCACCCAGAAGATTTCACCCGCCACGCCACAAAGTTGTTTTTCCAATCCAGGCTGACAGCAGAGAGGGAGGAACTTTGAAAGTGACGGAGCAGAGAGAGACAGAAACAAAGAGCGAGGGCAGAGAATGAAACACTTCAGTGTCGGGCTGTAATTAGCATAATATTTTTCTCTGTGCGTCTCCATCATCCTATTTATATCTGTCAGAGCGAAGGACGGAGATGAAAGAGTGCAAATAACGAACATGAAATCGTGGCTGTTAGACACAGGGGAGTGTGTGTGTGTCTGTGTGTGTGTGTGTGTGTGTCTGTGTGTGTGTCTGTGTGTGTGTCTGTGTGTGTCTGTTAATCCTGGCTGGACGTGTAATGACTGTTCGCTCTATTTCAACAGTATTTTGCATAAAAGACAAATTTGTTCCGCGGTGTCTCGTATCAAAGTGAAGCCTCGGAGGCCCCGGGGCGATGCTGGCTTTGAGGTTAGAGATGGTTGCCAGTTCGAGTCCCGCACCAGCGGGGAATGGGAATAAACCCCTCCCCCCTGACGACCAGCAGTGCAGGGCGTGAAATTAGCTTTTTGTTTCTGGGGGTATATTTGGCCCTTTGATCGGGTTTTCGGGGACGAGCAGCTCCTTCTGTGCGACTGAGACGAGCTATGAAATAATAAGAGGGAGCGAGCGGCGCCTAAAAGCAGCACGCCGCCTAAATGTGATGCATCGAGCTGCAGCAGGCGTCACTGAAAACCCTCACCTCCTGGTAATGAGGCGCTAAGGTGGGAGTCTATGGGTGGGACCCAGAAACAAGCTAGCTTGCATGCTAGTTCCAGCGTAAATGCGTTTTTACTGCAGCTGCTGTCGGACGCTTACCTGCCGACGGCCAGGTGAACAGCTCAGTATCATAACACCTGTGCTGGATTACAGGGGTGACGCAGACCCACAGATATCAGCTGTTTGATGATATCACAGCGTTAGCATTGATAACAGCTGATGCATGAACATAAAGTGAGGTAGAGAATGCTACAAGTGTCCACTAGAGGGCGCTCTGCAGCTGACCCGTTGACTGCACACGGCGGGCTGCGACAGGTGAACGGGATCATTTTTCAGATGCTTGGTCAGGTGACTGTTTGTGCTTGGTGTGTCAGACGTTTACATGGCCAAACATCGCTGAGAGAAACGGCCATCCTGCTCAACCTCAGCCGCTCCTCTTATGTCAAACTCCATCAGCGCTCCGGAGGGTTTCCCCCTAAACGCTCCTGATACGTCCTTGAAATGAAAACGTTCCCTCCTGATCCTGTTACAAAGAGAGGTTTACCGCCAGGTTTCCATTCGCCCTCTAACATCTGCTTTATTGAAACAATCCATCAGCGCGTAAACAGGACGGCTTCGTTCGCTTCAGCAGAACAAATAAAGGCTGAAGTGGAAGCGTGTAAAATCATCCCTGAGCCTCGGAGACCTTTCCTGCCACCAGTCAGCAGCTGAAGGCGTTCGGAGCGAGCACCGAGAGCGTCCGCGAGGTAAATCAACCTGTCAGTCAGCCGGTCTGTGGCATGCGGCGCTCTGATTGTGAAGCAGGAGCACGCTGCTCGATCGGGAGGAAACGCAGGCCGAGGCAAACAAAAGTCACAGCTTTCATCTGTGGAAGCGTTTAATCAGGCACATTGCTGCAGAAAACGCTGTCACTTAAAACAGGAAGAATCAGGTCTGACATGACCTCACTTCCTCTGACTGCCACAGGATGTCGCTCCAATAAAACTGAATGATTTAGAGGGTTTGTGCCCTTCCTCTGATATTTCATTGCCCCTGTTTTTCACGCTGACGCTGCTTCCAGCCTGATCTCACACAGACCGTTCCACCATTGTGATGAAGCTTGACCTTTGACCTTCAGACTCGTGTGTTGAGCTTTCCCTGTGATCGGTGCAGGCCGATTGAGTTGTCTGTAAGTACGTTCAAAGGCAGTAATCAGATTACCAGGAGCAGGTGCACAGCAGCTCTCTCCACACTGACACCAGGTCATGAACGTGTCACAGGTCAAAGGTGAGTTGCAGTCGTTTTAATTCATTACGATTACCCAGCAGGTCATGCTTGTGGAACGGTGGCCTCTGCTGGTGAGTGTGGTTACTGCAGTTTCATGAGTGCATGCTGTGACTCACAGTCGTGGTCTAAAGTTTCAGGAATGACACAAATATCAGTTTCCACAAAGTTTGCTGCCTCAGTGTTTCCACATCGTTGTGTCTGATGTTTCTGTGATGTATTAAAGTATGAAACCAGCGCTTCATAAGCTTCAAAGGCTTTTATTGACAATTACATCACGCAAAGAGTCAGTATTTGCAGTGTTGGCCCTTCTGTTTCCAGACCTCTGTCAGTCAACGTCTGGGCCAAACCCTGACTGATGGTGATCCATTCTTACATAATCAATGCTCCGAGTTTGTCACAATTAGCAGGCTTTTGTTTGTCCACCTGCCTCTTGAGGATTGGCCACTGTGCCCATGATGCTGGAAAAGTCTGTGTGTTGTTCGCCAAACTGTTCTTGGATGGTTGGATGAAGGTGCTGTGGGAGGATGTTTTGGTCACATTCTTTATTCATGGCTGTGTTTTTTGGCAAAATTGTGAGTGAGCCCACTCCCGTGGATGAGAAGCAGCCCACACATGAACGTCTCAGGATCTTTACTGTTGAGACAGCACTGATGGAGGCGCTCACCTTTTGTTCTGCGGACCATTCCCCGAACATCAGAAAGAGCGTGACTTTACCCCAGTCCTCAGCCGCTGCTGTACTGGGCGGCTGAGGATTTTTATGACCCTGGTGGGTTTTTGGAGAGAAGTGGAAGTTCATAAAAGTGACAGTTACGTGTATACATGCTTTATTTTATGAGTGCAGACAGCACGACACATCACAAACATGTGTGCAGAACCAGAAACATGTCATACTTCAAACACACGTGTGAGACAAACCTGTGCAGCACCGACCATGTTTGCATATCTTTGTGGGGACCAGCAGCCCGTATGGGGACAAAGTGATCGTCCCCACAAGTTTGAAACAGTTATGTTGTGATAGGCGTCCATATTTCATGGTTAGGGAGACAGCTGGGGAGGGTTATGTTAATGAGATGTCCCCACAAGGACGTGAAAACACGACTGTGTGTGCGTGTGCGTGTGTGTGCGTGCGTGTGTGCGTGTGCGTGTGCGTGTGTGTGTGTGTGTGTGTGCGCACAGACTGATGAGTCACTGTATCTGAGAGGCTCTGATGTGTGGACCTGATGAGGCGCTGCTGAGTGATGCTCTCTTTCATCTCCGTCCTCATCCCCCCCCCACCTCAGATCTCACCTTCCTAACGTCCTTCCCTGCTCTTCCTCTCCTCCCCCATCATCCTGTTTCCTTACCTGTGAACCTCCTCCTCCTCATTAAGTCCAATCCTCGTCTCTGTCTCTCACCCTCTCTCTCGCCCCCCCTCACCTTACTCTCACCTCTCCTCCATCTGTCCCCCCCCTCCCCCGTCAGCTCCCCTTCATCAAACTGAGCCAAAGCAGCCTGCAGGAACTTGCTGCATGTGACACACACACACACACACACTGTTAGTGCCGGAGAAGTCAGGGAGACTTCAGGTGTTACGCTCAGGTGGAAACATGACTTCTCTTGTGTCTTCCAGGCGTGCGGCGCCCTCCGGACATGGACCAACGTGCCGGTGCTAACGTGCATTACACGCTGCTGATCGCCTGCGTGCTGGTGGCCTTCTTCCTGGGCGCCATCTTGTCGGGTTTCCTGGTGTCATGCTACTGCGGTGGCAGCGCTGCCCACCGGGCTCGGAGGCTGGGGAAGGACCCGGAGGCGTCGCTGCCTCACGCCCTGTCGCTGCGATCCCTCGCCAAGCTCAACGGGCTGCTGGACGGACAGCCCAAGGTGAGTGAGACGAGGAAACGGATTCATCAGAGCTCACCTGAGCCCTACAGCTGAAACACGTCTGCGAGCTGAGAGGCAGCGGTGTTAATATTCAGCCCCTCCTCCTCCCCCGGGGTCAGACTTAATAAGCCTCACTTCAGTCTTTTATTCGCTCATTACTATCGAGCGTTTCATTAGGAACTCCATCCTCTGTCCACATGTCCCTGAGCAGGAAACTGAATCTCTGAGCTGACCTCTGACCCTCTGCTCAAATGTATATTTATACAAGTTCCTCATTGTTCTCCGTGGCTCCTCCCACTGAAGGGTCATCCTGTGCTTTAGAGATGAAACGGCAGGCAAAGATAACGACAGCTGATCGCAGCTTTTCTTCTTCTTCTCTTCCTCCAGGAGGACAAACTGGACGTGTCCACCCCAAAGATGTACAGCTCCTTCATCCCCAACGGCCGGGCCGAGCATCACCTCCACAGCCCCGTGCACCAGGGCCTCCCGCTGGGCGACCCCGAGCTCAGCCTGTCCCAGGTAGGAAGCGAATCTGTCCAATCAGAGTTTGTCAGTGTGAGCGATGGAGGATGGAGCGGACTGCAGGCACACACCTTGGACGTGTAATCGATCACATTTACATGCCGCAGCCATTTAATGCTAACATTAAAGATGTTACATGTGTTTTATTTTGAAATTTCGCTGCAGGCCGGTCTTCTCACCCAGTCTCCCTTCCTGTGGACGATGCCGATCTCCGCTGAGCCAGACCGCAGCCGGAGCATCACTCCGACGCATGGAGCACGACGCTCGGCTGCGGTCCGACTCGCCGGAGACGTGTCTGCTTCTGCATAAAGTTTCCACCGAGGTTGCTGCACACATGCGGCTCTCAGACACTGATGTAACTCAGCTGGGTTTAACACATAAGTGCTTAAAGCTTTGCACACAGCGCCCTCTCCTGTCAGCACGCAGCGTGACGTGAGCGCTAAAGCTCATTCTGAGGTTTTCAGGTAGAACTTTTAATCTCGACGTTCGTACTGACGCCACGGCCGCGTCTAACCTCTGACCTCTGTTTAGTCTCTGTCACAGGGGGATGGCGAGCTCTCCGGCCTGCCCACGCCCGACTCCACCCCGGAGCTTCCCATCAAGAACATGAAGGCGCTGCGACACCATCAGTACGAGAAGAACCAGAACTGCAACAACGCCAGAGACAAGCCCAGCTGCTCCGCCTCCAGTCTGGGATTCATGGCCGTCGTCGGGAACTCCATAAACCAGCAGGTGTTTCCCTTCCCTCATCACCACGGCAACAGTTTAAGCAATGGGACGCCCCAGGGGGTCGGCGCCTCTTCGACCTCTCTGCACCTCCCAGAGGAGAGAAAGATCTCCAATGATGAGCGGGCGGCAGCGGTGGGAGGGGGAGGAGTCCCGCATCACCACCACTCCCAGCAGTCCCTCCCCCAGACGGTGGTGGACGTGTCGGCGCTGGACGAGCTGCTCAAACACATCCACGAGGTCAGCGCGTCGGGAACCGGCGGCATCAAGGTCCTGACCTCCACCTCCTCTTCCTCGCTGTTCCCCGGGTCGTCCGGCTCCACCGCAGGGCACCATCACAGCCACCATCACCACCACACACAGACGCGCACGCACCACTACAACCACGGCCATCACCATAGCAACCACCACCATCACCAGCAACAGAATGAGGCCGCGTCCTACCACAGCACCTCTGCGCTGCCGAGCGACGGCCTCCCCAAACGCATCGACCCTCCTCCTCAGAACACCACCTCCTCCTCATCTTCATCCTCCTCATCCTCAAACAACCCCACCTCCTCCACCTCCATCCCCTCATCCTCCTCCTCCTCGTCCTCCACTCCGCTCCAGCAGCAAGTGATTCCAGAACGACCTGGAGGAGGCGGCGGCGTCTCCGTGACGCGCCACCACTCTCAGCGTCACTCCCTCATCAGGATGGGCAGCGGGAGTGGCGCCGTGCCCCGCCACCACAGCTTCAACCAGCGAGGGCCGCAGCATGCTCACTTCCTCGCCAGGATGAACACTAACAACAGCAGCAACAACAGCGGTGGCCCCGCCCCCGCCAACAGCAAGCAGCCGTCGGTGGCCAGCGCCTGCCTCACACGGCAACACAGCTACAGCGAGGGGCCGCACGCCCAGCGGGCAGCCGTCGTCCGGAGAACGGTGTCGCTCAAACCCCAGATCCCTCCTAAACCACTCTTCCTGCCAAACACAGCCACGTCACCGGGCGCAGAGGCGGGAAAGTACAACTACTGAGGCTGCCGGGCACCGCGCCGACATGGCCGCTGCTGTCCTTAGACGCCTGCCGGGCTGGTGAGAGAGGATGAGAGGAGAGCGCCGATGGGCTGGAGACACAAAAGAGACCCAGAGCTTTTTGTCGCCATCGCTCCTCGTTACCACCCCTCAGCCGTGCTTGCTGCCCCGCCGCTGAGAGGACGCCGTCCGTCGCCACTCGAGCATCTCTGGCTCATTGAAAGGGGCGGGGCTCGAAACCAGCACGAACTACTAAACATTCCAGAGGCGGCTCGAGGTGGCCACAGAATTCCAGATTAATGCAGTTTTCTTCGGAGCACTTTGATGCGACATCCTGTCGTCGGGCCCGGATTTCATTCGCCAGGATCGTCAGCAAACCTGAACCCCGCAGCAGGGGCGGCTCCCGTCCCCGTGGGGGGCGCAGACTTGTGTTTTCAGCAGCACTCTGAGGACAGACCACCTCGGTCTTTTATACCATATTGGTATCTGCAGGTCGCCCAGCAGGTGTGATAACCGTCTCCACATCACTACAACGACCCTCTTGCATTAACGCCTGCTGAGCGTCACACCCAGACCCCCGCGGGTCGTTTCAGGCCCTGCACTCGTCTGAAGGGGGCGTGTTTTCTCTTCACCAGCTGAGCGCACACTGTGGAAACTTTAACAAAGTTTGCTCTTAAATTGGTGTTTCACCCAAATTACTGCCACACTCATGCTCCCACTGACCTCCCAGGGTGTCCGGGGTCCGGCGCCCACGAGGGCGGAGCAGAGGCAGACTCGTCACCTCAGCTATGCTCTGTAACCCCGCCCGAGGCTGGTGATGCGTTCAGGTACCTGTTAAACCTTTGAAATGTGAAAATGTGTGCAGGCATGAAACAACCCAGAGTCTGGGAGAGGGGGCGTGGCCTGTTGTCTGCCGTGGCGGAGACATTTCAGTCTGACTTCAGTCTCACTCTGCACCTTCATTAAAAACTACATTTCCCAGCAGGCAGTGGGAACGTGAGGATTCTGTTGGTGGTAATTTGGGTGAAGGTCTGCTTTGCTTCGGTCTGTGGGAGGGTTTCCTTCCAGCTGAAGAACAGTGGATCAGCTGCTTTGTCTTTACCTCGGTGTTTGTTAGCGGCTCTGCCGGGTTCTGTTTCCGCCGCCGGGCTCAGGCAACACAGGTGAGACCGCAGAGCGGACCCTGCAGACCAGCGGGTGACGTGACGCCGGCTCTCCGTGTTGCCTCAGCGTGGATGCACCTGGACGCACTTTCAGGTCTGTTAGCATCATTGTCCACAGACGGATTCAGTTTCTGACTTGTGCGCTGAACACCTGAACACCTGCTTCATGTCACAAACCCTAAAGCTGCAGCTCTTTTAACTACACTGAGGCACAAACACTCAGAGCGCCACCAGTGAGCCGCACGGGCAGCGCCGCTAAACGAAGCAATAAATGTAAAAGAGATGATTCAGGACCTCTGCGCCTGCTCGTTCAGACCATAAAACACGAAGAGTTTCAGATATAAACACCAGTAATCTCGTCACATGTCCAAAAACAGCTGGCATCAACTTTCAAATCCAGTCATTCGAGCTTTGGCGTGGCGCTGCTACTACTTTATCTCATTTATGCCCAAATAGTTTGAGGGTTTCTGGCCCGCCTGGCTGGTTAGGGACAGCGCCGGGGTACATCAGGCAGTCGTACTAACCAGCACAAGTTTGAGACGTAGGCTTGAATGCAGAACACGCGGCTGTGACGTGTAGTCGTCTGAGCGAACTGACTTCTCCCCGCGGTCCACAGCGGAGGACGAGCTCTGCATCAACACGATGCAACACGCAGCTGAGAGCGAGCCGCGGTGCGTGATGCGTTTGTTGAGGTTAAATAAAAGAGGCCAAAGCGCGATGGTTGCTGCTCACTGTACAGGGATTCATGCCACAGCGTTTGAGGCGCTTACATCATCCTCTTTCATCTCGCCTGATTCAAACAGTTTGAAATACTGTAGTCACCGCAGATTACAGCTGCTGTGGTCACTGAAGGAGGCTGCCGCAGGACTCGGAGGCTAAATTTACTGCCAATCCCACCCTCTGCTCTCAGCAGGGGATTCTGCAGAAAAAGAAACGGCGTTTAAAAACGAGCCGAACGGGAAGGTTCGGGCGTTTGTGGCATCACTGCAGACGCACCTCTGTGAACACCGACCCGTTAGACACCGAGCGTTTCTCCAGGCACGGCTTTGGAGAGGATATCTGAGAGGTGTCATCCAGCCGTGACACCTAACGTACACGTCAGGAAAAGGATGACGAACAAGGTTCAGTCAAACACTCAGACTGTCCTTAAACGCACCAACATGGAGAGTTTTCAGGTCTGGATTGTTAAAAATAATGCAAAATAGAATAGAACTGTCCTTCCTCATGGCTCTGTGCCGACAGAGCAAACCTGTCGATACGCATTATTATTATTATTAATAAACAATAAGCCAAATTTAATTCATTGAGATGCCAAATTGTGTCTGTTTCTCTCTCTGTCAGCTGAATATCTTAAACAGAGCGACGGCTGTTTGAACCACAGACACGCCTGAACGCGTCGCCTCGGAAACTAAAACAACTTTTTTGCCTTTCGCATTCGTCCAATCGGTGGAAAAGGTAAAACACTGATTAATGGAAAACAGGGAGGGCTGCGTATAAACACCAAAGTGTCACATCGAGCTTTTTGTATTTGAATTTTCCTTCAGATGAAAATGCTGCTTTAATGTTTTGCTCAGAGTTCTGGTTCTGGTTCAGTTGGTAACAAATCCGTGGTCCTGCTAACGTGCCGTAGATAATTGGCTGAACGCTCCTTTAGACCTGCGGCGAGCCGCTCCAACCTTCACACAGCACAAACACCACGTCAGAGTCTGTGAGCAGTGCTGAACTCTCCAAAATCACGTGTCAATCTTCAAAGGTCCTTTATGAATGTTTCCACTGGGTGCTGCTAGGGGGCGCCGCAGAGCATAAAGACTTTGGCGTATTTTATAAAGGTTTTGTATGAGATGCACTTGTAACCTTGAAAATGATTTTGTTTATTCGTTTCGTGGTTCTCTTCCTCTGAAGTGCTGAGAGGAGCAGAGACGCTGTGGACTCACAGCGCCACCCGGTGGGCTACGCTGAAATGACAATGTAATAATGTCACACACTATTATGTTTACCTTACTGCTATTAATTAACAATGTGGATGACGGTGTAAATAAAGGCTACTGTGGAATAGTACTGGCAGCAGAGTGATTCTTCTTTGTGTGGACTCTTATTCTGAAAGGATGGGTGATTAGATTAGATTAGATTAGATGAAACTTTATTAATCCCTCGGGTGGGATGCCCGGCATTGTTCATAATGTCCAGCAGTTTTTTTAGTGTCCTTTTCTCTGCCACTGTCACCAGAGTGTCCAGCTTCATGCCGACCACAGAGCTAGCCCTCCTGATCAGTTTCTCCAGCCTGGATGAGTCCTTCTTTGCTGTGCTGCTCCCCCAGCACACCACAGCATAGAAAAGTACTCCAGCAACCACCGACTGGTAAAACATCCTCAGGAGCTTCCTGCAGATGTTAAAAGACCTCAGCCTCCTGAGGAAGTACAGTCGGCTTTGGGCTTTTTTATACCGGTGCTGCGTGTTGCATGACCAGTCCAGTTTGTTGTCCACCCACAGGAAACGGTGCTGAAACACAGATATTATAAGTCAGAACACTTCCTGGTGGTTGATGTGCTGAATTGAGGGACACAGCAAACAGCCCAGTGAGGTTTGTGGGGACCTTAAATGCATCGTCTTCATTAGGGTTCAAAGTTCAAGAGTGGACCAAGGATTATTGGTTCCTTCATCACTGAGGAGGATGTCCTGTTGTAAATATATAGGTACTTAACTCTTTGGTTCACTGTCCACACACAGACTGTTGCATTGGTGTGTTTTGTTTACAGAGCAGTAACCACAGGCGTTATTACAGGCCCTGTTCCTGAGTGCACAACCTGGCCAAGGCTTTTTCTTGCAGCGCTCCCTGGGACAGAGCACAGCAGGACCTGAACTGTTTAATGTTTTATTCTCAGTCAGTTGGGTTGATGAACTGTGATGACTACAGTAAGCTTTGCATGGATATTTAAAGCAGGTCAGTGTTCTGGTTCTGAGGTCTTTTATCCTCTCAGTGTTTCAGTCTCCAGTCTGAGATATCTTTGGTCCTGCCGAGGATAAAGATGTCCTTGACAAAGTTCCTAAAACTGGGGAAAAGGAAGTGTTCTCCAGCAGCAGATGGTTTAAGTGAGCGGTGTGTTTGATATTCTGCGGTGTCGTCTGGTTCATTTCAATTCTGCCAAATTAATTAAAAGCATATGAACGAGTTTCTCACATCTGACTGTATGAAGGACTTCCTGCTTTCAGTTTTGGGTGTTTTACGTGTCCCGAATGCAGCTTCAGTGATCCTCGATGCGATGACCCTGAGACGGCGTGAGGACTCGAACCGGCTGTCAGGTGGTTTGTTGTAGCTGTTTGCAGAGGTCCTTGGAGGAGTAATGGGACTGTGACGATGTCCTGGATCACTGCTGATCACCTACTGCTGCGGTCAGTCGAACAGCACCATCAGCTGTGAAATTCAAACAGTGCACGGCGCGCTGTTCGATGACCACAATAAAATAACCGTTAAATAAAACGAAGGACATAAACGCTGACAAGCTGAAAGTCTGAACCCCGTCTGAGGATCCGAACAGGAAAACCATCCTGCACACCTCTGATGACTTCGCTTTATCCTTCCAGTAAGAGCCCGCCTCCAGGTCCAGGCGTCGTGGAGGTGCTGTGCTGCCATCTGCTGGTGTAAAGGTAGCAGGTCTTCTTACCTTGGGTTTCATGAGGTAATATTAAAGAGAGGAAGGCTTTGATAAATGTAAAGACAGTGAGAGAAAAGCAGATTTTAAAGGCAGTGGACTCAGCAGCTCTCAGCACAGTCAGCTCAAATCATTCAGCACTTTTCTTTTTTCACTGTCGAATCGTGGGATTACCTGGATGATGATGATGATGACGAATTGCAGTTTCCTGCCTTCATTTTTGCTGGTTTGAATCAAAGGAGCAAACCTGAGCTACAGTAAAACTTCAGACCACCTCTTTAAAGTCTCTTTGTGCTGGTTTAAGACAAAGGTCCGGCGTGTCCTCATCAGGACGGGATCTGTGCTGGGGTGTGGAGCCTCAGGTTTATATTTTTAAATGTTGGCTCTCACGTCATTTTACAGAGTAACGTGAAAGTAACATAACGAGTAGTATGACTGATGTCTGTACCTAATAAGTAA
The DNA here is from genome assembly GCF_018398535.1 of Haplochromis burtoni. NCBI lineage: Eukaryota > Metazoa > Chordata > Actinopteri > Cichliformes > Cichlidae > Haplochromis > Haplochromis burtoni. The sequence goes on from NW_024582805.1 coordinate 101,074, forward strand.
CGTGCTGCATTCGTTTTAATAAAGTGTTCTGTGTAATATTGTAATTGATGTATCGTACTGAATGTAATCAACCAACACTGATCACAACAAAGAGACCTCGATAAGGAATCGAACTGAATCCCATCCGTGCTCACAGCGATGTTTCCGATCCAGAATCTGATCGGGTGTTCCCGCAGAGCATCAAACGTGCGTGTTCCCGTGGGTCAGGTCACGAACACGTTCAGATGTCAGCGCTGCCATGACGACGGCTGTGAGAGCTCCTAGGATTTCCTCTTCCTTCAGCTGCTGACTTCAGGCCTCTCTGTGCATGCGAGCCACTTTAACCTGCTTTTATTTTGAAATGATCAATTAAGTATTCATCCCTCCCCGCCCCTTTTTACCTGGCCTCTCCTCCCCCGGAGAGTCACGTGGTTACAGGTGTATATATGTATACACCTGTAACTCAAACTTTCATCACATTCATTTCCTCTGCTCTGATTTCACGTCTCAGGCTGTGGGACAGGAAGCGTTCATGTTTCCATGGATCCAGCTGTCACCTTAGAAACAAACAGCAGCACTGAGCGCGCTCAGAGCCTGCAGCAGAGAGCCCGGTTCATCAGATAACCTCCGTGGCATGGCTGTTATCTCTGACTGGGCTTGTAGGATTCACTGATCCAGCTAACGCAGAGCAAGCCTGGATATGTTGAACCTCCTCTGTAGCCACGCCTCCTGAGATAAAGTGGCGTTGTTACGATGTGGAAATCATGTAGATTTATTGTCTCACTCGAAATGATTTCTCACCAAATCCTTCTTTTTCTCATTTTAACCTTATTTGAAATGAAATTCATTGAGAAATCTGCTGTAATTAAAGGAAACTCGAGTTCATATCACGATGTAACCCTGAATTCCTCGTAGGCAGCGAACCAAAAGCAGACCTTCATGCTTTGTAACTCTGATGAGACCATAACCGATGTCTTATTCAGAATGACCACGTGGCCATGTATGCATGATGTTTCCATCCAGGCCCCGCCTCAGCAGGTCACCTCTGGGACTCCAGCACTCCCACAGCAGGCGCACACCAACCTGCTGACCAAATCCTTGCCTCCTTGTTGAAGAATGATTGTGGTAATTTAAACTGTGGTAAATGACTTGTTGACCTATAATCTGTCAGAAAAAGATCAACCATATCGCTCGTGAAGATTTTCTTTTCAGCCAGAAAGAGCATTCGTATCACGAAGTAGATGCTATGGTTTCCAGGAGAGATCAGGCCAAGAGGGCAGTTGTCACAAATACAAGATCACAGCTCTTTACACTGGGCTCAATGATGCACAGTCAAAAACAGCTTCTTTCTAGTATATGTAACCCCTTCATACATCTTCTTATCAAGATAAAAACTTGTCGTCCACCGCCGTCAGTCCGGTTCATGAACAGCTGCAGATGTTCGATCTCTGCCGGTGGGCGGCTCTCAGAGCTCAGGTGGAGCTTTTACACCCAGAAACACAAAGTGTCGTTCTGACTCTCCTGCTTTGTCTCAGCAGACACCAAACACTGACTGCCTGGTTTTCCTGAAAAGCAAGTCTACGTACATCTGTTTGACCAACGCTGTTTATAGGGCTTCGAAGCGTGATGTCACGGGAGGGGGCGTGACCGCCGAGGTGCCATTTTAGCAGGCCAAACAAAGGAGCAAAGCATCAGCAATGGTTCGTCCTTGCTGTGTTGGTCGTTAGATCACACGATCGGGAAGGGAATAAGCTGGAAAATGGGCTCTGTTTTTATTCTTTCCCCACCTGGAAGCAACGTGAGGCAGCTCGTGTATCAGATGTTACCAAACGAAGGCGTCTAGCCTGGATAGCAGCTGTGAGACGAGCTGATATCCAGTTCTCTACCATCCACAGATATCTGTTGGTGCTCCAGACGTTTTCATTCAGTTAAGTTCTAAATAAGTTCATATCACTCTTTATAGCATATTAGTTGCTAATTGTTTTTCATTATTGCAGCAAACCAGCCTATGAAATGGATGAAACAAATCCTGACTGGGTTCCAACGCTACACATGGGGCACTACGAAATCCCTGCTTCAAACCACATGCTACACACCACCATGCCAATCAGATTAGTTCTTCCATGTGAAGGTGAAGAGGTGACCCTTCTGGATAAGATGGTGAAGGTTTGCTGCATTTTGGTGAACATGTGCCCCAGTGTGGTAGTAAAACCAGGGAAAATGCTCTAGAAAGAGGTATTTAACCTGGACTCCCGGCAACAGTCGACGCGGGATTATTACTCCGAACTGGTGCAGTCTGTGCGAGCAGTGTGAGCTTGGTATTTGGCTAGCGTGTGGCTAATAGTGGATTTTTCCTCCTTCCTCCAGGAGAGGCGAGTGGAGGAGTGAGTTGGGGAGCACACACACTAGGGAGTTACAACACGGAACGCACTGGGAGCAAGGGACGTTGGACTTGCCTGTCTATTTCACTGTAAATAAACGCACTGCGTTTCTGTGAAGAAGAACTGCGCCTGGGTCCCTGTTTTCCATGACAATTGTAACTGATGTTCTACAAAGTGGTTTTAATTAAAATAGGCAAACATTTATTTCTTTATTCAACTTTTGAACTGTGGTACTTAGTAAGTACATATTCAGTAAATGCAAATTATTTACATGCCCCCCTAAATTAAAACATTATGGGTTATTCAGAACAGAACTATGCTTGGAGAAATATTTTCCCATCAGTTGATCCAACTCCTCCACAGTAGCAGGTGGAATCTTTTCTTTTCCCTGTCACTACAGATGGTCTGTTTATGTTTTAATCAAGAGCCTTTTTTGGGGCAGCTGAAGAGGAGAAGTCTATCTTATGGCCAACCTCTGGCTGTATCTTGGTCATATTACCCAGCAAAACCCAGTATGCAGGTTCATCTGTAACAGTCCTTGTGCCACAGATCCCACTGTTGCTTCTACATTAAACAGAAGAGCAGCGACATGGCTGCAGGTCTCTGCGACTCCGGCCTACAGCTGCAGTGGGCGGCTTCAACCTTCCCTGTGATGCTCACAGTGACCCATGGCTGCAATGCTGGTTCATTCAGTCTTTGAGAGTGCAGACCTGAAACACACACAGACAAAGTTCATTTAAAGACAAGAACTATGAGCCAAGGCCGACACAAATGTGTTTATCTACTTTCAAATCCATCCATTGCTTCCGCTTATCCTTTTCAGGGTCGCGGGGGGCGCTGGAGCCTATCCCAGCTGTCATAGGGCGAGAGGCGGGGTACACCCTGGACAGGTCGCCAGTCTGTCGCAGGGCCAACACACAGGGACAGACAACCATTCACACTCACATTCACACCTAGTGACAATTTGGATTATCCAATTAACCTATCCCCACAAGCTGCATGTCTTTGGACGGTGGGAGGAAGCCGGAGTACCCGGAGGGAACCCACGCAAACACGGGGAGAACATGCAAACTCCACACAGAAAGACCCCGGCCTGATGGTGGAATTGAACTCAGGACCTTCTTGCTGTGCGGCAACAGTGCTAACCACCGTGCCACCCGTACTTTCAAATCCATTTATCATAAATGTAACAAAGTGTTTACATGTGATTTTTTTATCTTTTTATGTGTCCATCTATACAACGCTGCATGTTGTATTCTAAATCTGCCTGTTTGTTTTTTTTAATCTGCCAGCAAAAAATGAACCTAAAATATGTAATGCAAGGATGTCATCGCTTTCAAGAGGGAGAAAGCATAAAGTTCGACTTTTATGAATCACGTAATATGATAAGGAGATTCTGCAGGTCATTAATCGATGTATAAAACCAAAATAGAATATATTTTTACTTACACAGGACACAAACACGGAAGCAAGATGTATAATTAGGATTATTTATAACAAATATGAATTAATTAGTGCAATTTCTTTAACCATAGAGAATGACTAAATCCTTCAGGACAATGTCACATAAATGCACTGAACTCACTATGTTTTCCCTCTAACAGCCTCCACATGTTCTGACTGTAGTTTCCCCTCATGAATGAATTTATGCTGCACTAATCTGAATGTTCGGGGGGAATCAAACGCATTTTACTCGCAGTACTCGAGCTGACTTACCTTTGTTTGAATGACGGTGAATTCACAACATGGAGGCTTAAAAAAAGCCAAATCTTGTACCGATCCTTGGTGGATGTGCGCCTCCAGACATTTATAATTGCCAAATTTGTTCAACGTGTATGCGCTGACTCCACAGACAACGTACGAGAAGATATCAGTCTAAGTCAATAGCACTTGGTCTTCAGGGTTTCTACTCCACGGCCGTTATTTCACACGGGTCCACATTTCCAGTGCACGCTATTTTTTGCAAGTACCGTCTCTTTGCATCCGGACGCAACCTGTCTCTATAACATCCTTTTTCTTTTGAGCTGCTTGTAAGTGTGGTTGGTCACAATCTTCCTTCTAACACAGTGTGTTTGTTTGGATTTGTAGCCTGCTAAAAAGGTGCTGCGCTCCCACAATCCACTGCGGTGTGACATCAACTCCAAAGCCCTATTCTGAAACACCAGTCAATCCTAAACACCAGCTATTCTGAAACAGCAGTTCACCTGGGCAAACTGCCACCGCTGCTCTACCTCTACAAAGTGTAGATGAGTTAAAGTAAGGTTCAGGTCCGGATGAATGAAGATGGTGGGTTAAAAAAAACAAATGGTGATATTTAAAATGGGGAATTCGATTAAGGAGAAAGAATTAACTCATGTTCAGCGTGTTTCAGTCTGGATGTGTGCTCTGAGTCTCCTGTGAACTCTAACAGTGGGAAGTGAAAACAGGCTGTGGGCCTGTGGGGCTTCATGTTCATGAAGTTGAAAGTTTCCACCTGATTAAACACAGCAGTGACAAGACAAAGACGCAGCTGTGAGCAGTTTCCATCCACTCATTGTGGCCATGAAGTCAACTAAACAGGAAAAAGTGCTGGTCTCACCACTTAGTGTCAGTAAAGCACAGCGGCCTGACCTCAGCTTGGTACAGTAGGATTTTATTTTACTTTATGAACTTATTCCGTTTCTGTCAGGATAACTCCTGGTTACTTAAATAACATTTCTAAAACAGATTTCCCTCAGATGGGTTGACTTGAAGTATTAAAACAAACTTTACATCAATTCGATTAAATACATTTGATTTGTAGACGATCCTGAGAAGACTGTGGACTTTATATAAACGAGCGTGCAGCGAGTAGAGCCACGAGTGAGGAGGAAAGGTGGTGATGTGCTGAGGACGGCTCCAGCTGACTGACTCTGTGTGTTTGCATACGTGTCCTGCCTCTCTGCTCACAGCCCTTAAGAGGCCAGTGTTGATCAGTGTCTGTCCAGGCCTTTCAGAGACACTGACACGCCGGCAGCACAATGATGATGTCACTGACTCTACTGCTGGCCACCCTGGGGCTCCTTGTTCAGGGTGAGTCTCTCTGTGAGCGCTTGGCTTCAGCGTGAACACTGAAACGAGCAGCAGTGACCTTCTTCCATCTGTTCTCCATCTTCTGTTTGGATGCTGATCATCTTTCTCCACGCTGGATTTGTCTCAGTAACCCTTCTCCTCTTTTCCCTCTTTTCCAGGTTCATCAGGACAAATCATCGTGACTCAGTCTCCTGGAGCTCAGTCTGTGGTTGCAGGGCAGTCTGTCTCCATCACATGTAGAACCAGTACAAGTGTTTACAGTAATTACTATAAGAAAAACCTGCTTTCCTGGTACCTCCAGAAACCTGGAAGAGCTCCTAAACTCCTGATTTATCAAGCTACATCTCGTCAGTCTGGAGTTTCAGATCGTTTCAGTGGAAGTGGATCTGGTACTGTCTACACTCTGAGCATCAGAGGAGTCCAGGCTGAAGATTCAGGAGTTTATTACTGTCAGAGCGTCGTATGGTGGAACAATCAAGACGTGTTCACACAGCGTAACAGCGTAGTACAAAAACCTCCCTTAGTCAGGCTGACACAGTTCAATGGACACACACCAATGTAAGACGCACACATCAGCAGCATTAATGTGCACAGCTTAGTTTCCCACTGACATACTGATTTTTACATAATTATGACCCCAAATTCCTGAACATCAGGACGATTCCCAAGATAAACACAGCAGACGTTTTCCATGAGTAAGATTAGTAAAGTCTGTGCTGCTTCAAACATGTGGAAATGACACCACACACAGGCGTGTCTCAAAGCACTGTTATCGTGTTTTCTGATGGTCTATATGAATGCACCAACAACATCAGCAGTGAAAGTAATCTAATATGAATGTGTCTCCGCAGACTCTCTGGATGACCGAGAGTCTGCGCAGACACATGTTGGTCTAAGCAGCTGGAAAGAAAGCGACACACTTCTTTAAGTTTCATCCGTGAAGCTTCATCAGTTCTAAACCAAATGGTGTGAGTCCCACCGTGTAACAGGAAAATACCTCCAGTGTGTTTCACTGGTCAGCCTTACACAACATGGGAGGAGCATAGCTATGACGTACATTCAAGCCTGTTATGTTGCAGCCTTTCTGACTTGCATGTAGAGCTGGGCGATATAAGATTTTTTCATATCACGATATGTTTTTTTCATTTCAGGCGATAACAATATCTATCACGATATCAGCCAAATAACTATATTTGTAAGATTTAAATGTGCCGTTGCTCACAAGTAAAATGTGAAATAATCAGCAGCTTGTTTTTATTTAAATATTTATTTCCCATAATAAGTTCAACAGGGTAGATGTACTTAAGGAACACGAGACTTTTTCAGATAAATAAAGGCAAATATTGCAAACTACACAAAAGGCAGCCGCTAAAGCGTTTAAGTTTCAAAATAGAACAAACGAAACAGACTAAACTGTCAATTCCACTTAGAAACAAAATATTAATTCTAAAAATAAATCTTAGTTTGTTTTACAGAAGAACAGACAAAACTGACTAACTTTTGTCAATATCAAATAAACTGAGAACTAAAAGGAAATTCTCAATCTCTCCTTGTTGTATAGCTGAGCTTTTCAAACAGTTGTAACAGGTACTTTAGTCTGACAAAAGCCGAATGACGAATCAGCGCTTCCAGTCAGAGACTGAGCTGCACCACTTTATTGTATTTCCAGACTTGCTTTCGGCACATTTACAGCACACCAACCCGGTTTTTGTCAGACTTGAAATAACAGAAATACCTTCACACTACGGAGCTTCTGTGGCTCTTCCGTTTGACAATCTCTCCGGCGTTGGAACCATCGTCTGTTTTCTCTTTGGTAACCTTCGGTCACGCTCGGTTGATTTTTCTAGTCGGCACACTCATTTCCACCGTTACACGGCGGCTGGCTGCTTCCCAAACAAATACACGCGCGGCTTGGCACTTGTGCTGCACGTAACAAGTCACGTGACGTGACGCTGCGGCTGTGAGTGGTTCGGCTCTGCACTATTTAATTTGGATTGGCTGTTCTTTTTTTTTTAAGATGACAAGAGCGGCGAGGTCTATCGCAATAGTAAAATTTTTCTATTGAGAAAAAGTTATTTCGCAATACAAATCGTTATCGTTCTATCGCCCAGCTCTACTTGCATGATATTGTAAAGTGTGAAAACTGAGAGACAGATTGAATAGAGACCTACTCAATGGTCACTTTGAGATGAACACAGTTAGCGCTTTGGTAAAATCTAACTTGAGCCTGTGTAATTGTGTTCTTTTGTGGCTCTTTGTGTTCTGGATGTTGTGTTACCAGCACACAGTGGGATCTCTGTGTGATGACCAGGGCAGAGCAAGAGTACACAAACAAAGAAGAAGTGGGTGGCAATAGCTCAGCAGGTAGAACAACCTGCTACCAACTGAAGGTTCGTGGTCACACACTGGAGTATGAATGTGTGTGAAAGCACTTCAGCATCGTCTGAATGTGTAAGTGAGGCGTGTTGTACAAAGCGCTTCAAGTTCCCCTGGAGTAGAAGAACCAGTGCATTCACCATTTAAGCACCGATCCTGGTAGAAAGTCAAAGTAAACTTTATTGTCATCTCTGCTATAGAGAGACGAGACGACAAGGCTCCAGTTCCATTCAGTGCAAAAGAACAACAATAAATATAGAAAGAGTAAGATTAACCGTGCACTTTGAGACTGAGGTAAGGGGAGTAAATGTACACTATGAGGTAAAAGAGTTAATAACAGTCTAAACTTTACAATTGAGATTTAAAGTGACTTTGAAGTGGTTTGAAATGACCAACGTAGCAGCTTTACAGTTTACAGTGTGAAATAAAGTGATCAACATGAGCAGGATTCCTGAGAGTAGGACTGACCATAGAGCAGCATCTGTATTTACAAAGGCAGCGGTGTGCGGAGTCCAATAGAGTTCGTTAATGTCCCTCATCTCTGTACGCCGACTCGTCATTGCTGCTAATGAGTAGGGATGGGTATCGTTTAGGTTTTATCCAATACCGGTGCCAAGCCGGTACTTTTGAAACAGTGCTGGTGCTTAAACGGTGCTCGAACTGGTGCTTAGAGAATGGTGCACACAAACTTTGTCCAAAAATCTCTCATGTTCAGCTGTTTTTTTTGTAAAAAGATAACAAGCTTTGCGCTGGGCAGAGGGGGGAGAGGCGGTAGTTACACTCACAGTAGCACAGGAACAGAGCGGGAGGGAGAGAGAAAGAGAGCCAGGGACAACAAGGTCACATCAGAAAGGTATCCGGTCGTTCAGTCTGACGTCACTAGCCGTGTCTGGGCCTAAACTCCGCTGCAGGTCCATATATCAAAGATCACTATGGCATTACTGAGAGTTGAAAAACTATCTAAAGTCTTTCATCTTTAATAAAATGATCAGCGTTCTGCTCTACCAGGTGTAACAATTGAGTTTAACATCCAGGCATCCATGAAAACGGAATTTATGACATTTAACGGAGTTAGAAGTTAGCAGGGAGTTAGCTCGCTAGCTTCTATCTAAATACAATATAGCATGTCCTGACTGCGGGGTTTTGGAAACAAATTCAAACGCACAGCTCTGCTATCACTTCCAACATAAATGAAGACAGAAAACTAAACAGCAGTGACGTTTGTAGGGTCACTGAAGTTGGGCTAGCTGCTATATAATGATGTGCTACGTGACCGCTAGCGACACAGATGTTAAGTTACTTTTCAGACACAGTAATTAGATAAGTATTTTAAATACAATATTGATTAAGTAATTAGTAATTAATTACTTTTAAAAAGTAACTTATCCAACACTGGTCAAGACAAACAGCCTCTAAAGTACCGTTTGACTGGTTTGGCTTCAAAAAAAGAAGCAAACAACAATAAATGTGCAGCGATGAACTTTAAATACCTTTTTTTACATAAAACTGAAAAGAGAAAGGAAAGACTAAATTAAACTAATTCTTCTTGTTGTGATTTCTGTCACTCTGAGTGGATTTCCCTGTAGCAGCTGTGTTTCACAGACTGTTTGTGTTTAGAGTCAGAGAGCCGTGTCTCTACAGGTTTTTGTACGACGCCTCGGTCAGTTTGTATCACTGTGGCACACGTTCAGTGGAGGAACCAGGCTGGATGTTGACTGTAAGTTTCTTTGACTTCTACATGAAATTAATCGAGATTATTTTGCTGAAAAGGTTAAAAAATTGGGGTTTATTTTCTGATTTTTAAATAATTTTGAATAATTTTGCAGATGATATTTAGTTTGATGAAGAAACTCGTTTTTCTCTGTTTGGTCATTTTCACAGTGTGTATATAACCATAAATTATAATGTTATTAGAAAATACTGTTAGTTATTGGAGATGCTGCTTTAGTTCATGATTCTGTCCACAAATATTAGATTAAAAAATGTGACTCAAAGAAAACATATTATAGTATTAAATGATATTTTTCATAATAATGACCAAAGAAAGAGCGTGTAAAGATTTTTCCTGGGAATCTTTGCACGTGTTGTCCTCAGTCTTCCTTTTTAATGACATGTAACATCCTCATTCTAACATCATAATGTGACTGATTGAAGCACATGCTACACTAGTATGTTTAGTGGAGATGTAAAACGTCTTAGAGGCTTTAAAGGATATCTAAATGTTGAGGTGAGCCTGTGGTCATGCTTAGCAGTGATACCTGTAAATCTCCATTTGACTTTGTTCATGAAACTAAACTGAGATTTCCCTGCTTACAATATAAAGCGCCTTGAGGCGACTGTTGTTGTAAAAGTAGATTGAACTGAAAAATGATTAGTGAGCTCAGAGAGGGAAGTGAAACACTGAAGACCAGAACCAGCAGCCTCCCCAGCTGCAGCCAACAGGGTGGAGGTTCTCTTCTTGTTGCATGAAATTTCTTCATATTGTCTCTCTGTGTCCTCCTCCAGTGGGACAAGTTGCACCCACCCTGACGGTGCTGCCCCCATCCAGAGAGGAGCTGCAGCAGGGGAAGGCCACGCTCATGTGCCTGGCCAACAAGGGCTTCCCCTCAGACTGGAGTCTGTCCTGGAAGGTGGACGGCAGCAGCAGCAGCAGCTGGGAGGAGGGCAGGAGCCCAGGGGTGCTGCAGGAGGACGGCCTCTACAGCTGGAGCAGCACCCTGAGGCTCCCTGCAGACCAGTGGGAGAAGGTGGGCTCTGTGACCTGTGAGGCCACCCAGGGCTCCCACACTCCTCTCTCACAGACACTGAGGAGAGACCAGTGTTCCCAGTCCTGAGCTGACTCGCTGGTTTTCCTCTGCAGGTGTCTCTCTTTCTGTCACTCGTCTTTGTTTTGTTCATCATTTCACTGTTTGACACAATAAAGATTCATTCAAAGAAACTCTCGTTCCACTTCTGCTCTTTTTAACTTGCACAGATTGAGATCCTTTCACAATAAACACAGTTGTTCTTCACTCAGGGGTTTCAAACTCATGGTCCGGGGGCCACTTGCTGCCCATATATTGACGCGAAGAAATAAAATGCAGTTTGTCCTTTAAAGGGACTTTTTCTGTTCGGGAGGAAGTTTTCGGTGTCTTAGCTAATATAGCCAAAATATCCTATTAGAGCGATTAGAACATGCTGTAGGTATTACAGGTACTGCACTGCAGTGGTTTGTATCATATCTATCTAATAGACTCCAGTTTGTGCATGTAAATGGAGAGTCCTCTTCACACACTGAGGTTAATTATGGAGTTCCACAGGGTTCAGTGCTAGGACCAATTCTGTTTACATTATACATGCTTCCCTTAGGCAGCATCATTAGAAGACATAGCATACATTTACACTGCTATGCAGATGACACCCAGCTCTATCTGTCCACCAATGATTTAACATGGGCGCTTCTATTTTAACTGGTGCATCCTTTCTGGTCTTTACAGTAGTAGTTCAGTGGGTGCAGAAATACTGATCATTTACACACAATTTATTAAGTTCAGCCTCACAAATCTGATCATTTTCTCTTTCACAAACCTGTCTATGCACACAAATGTCTAAACATGTCCTCACTCACAAAACCTTAGATGTGCACCAATCGCCCGACACGCACAGATCACGTCACATGCCCACGTGGGGGTTTCTGCCACAGCCACACAGATCCACAAATGTAAGCTGCTTTCAAGTCCCAGTGTAAAACTGGGACATCTGGTCTTTTACTGTGTGCCTGTGTTTTGTTTTGCATTTTTAGCTTGTTTGTTTGTTTGTTTTTGGTTTATTGCAAATAAAATGGACATTTGTATGCATGCAGCAGCATGATAAAGAGTAAATATACTGCAGTTTACAATACACAACCATAAACAATGCAGTCAAAATAAAAGTGCCACAGGCGCCTGCCTGGCCTTGTGCTGTGAGACAATGCAGGAAGTGGAGTGTTTTTGAGGCACACCTGGACAACATCACTGACACTGTGACATCCTAAAACCTGCGTATACAATAACAACAAACCCTGGTTTACAGGAAAATTCAGGGATAATGCCGCCTACAGGAGTGGGCACAGAGTCCTGTATACCCAGGCCAGAAACATACTGACAAAGGAGATCAAGGTAGCAAAGAGGCGCTACACTGAAACAGTAAAAATGGGTTTTCAGCTAACAACCATCTTTCCCCAAGAAACACTCTGTTAATTAATGACAGACATGTTGCCCTGACATCTGTAGTAAAGACGTGAGTGTTGACCTATCTGCAAACATCACACGCTCCCTGGTGCAGGTCAGTGGATGATGCTGTCAGCACAGGAATGCACCTCAAGCTGGAACACCTTGACTGCCCTGGTACACGTAATAGGATCTGTAATAGGATCAGGTTGTGGACTTCAGCTCAACTCCAAACTACCCAGCTCACTGTCCCAGCCTCCATCTGTCAGTGGATCACTGGTGAGGCACATCCAGCACCTGGAAAATTAGCAGTGGCAACCCAGTGGAGGTGTCCTACACAGATGGCTGCACAGCAAAAGTCAAAGTTTGCAGATGACAGTCAGGATCAGGTTCTGTCATCAGGGTTTGCTGGATTGTGTCTATTTCCCAGGTGAGAGTGCCAATGGTGCAAGTGAGGGTCTCATTCTCAGGGGTAACCCGAGGGGACACAGGACACAGAGAGTCCTGAAACATGGACGCTAACATAAAACATCCTTTACGTTTTACTTACACATTGTGAGATATTTTTAAGTCGCTACGTATTTCATATATTCGATGAAGGATGAATGGAGCGTGAGGTAAATATCAAAGATAAGAAAGTAGTGTTGAACTGAAAACAGGGATGAGTTTTCTGTGAAAGGAAGAAAATATATGTTGACAAAAGTTTCATCAGTGATGTGCTGAGGACAGTTACAGCTCACTGACTCTGTGTTTGCATGTGTGTCTTGCATCGCTGCTCCCAGACGTTATTTTTAAGAACCGAAAATGTCCACAGCAGGTTTCAGTACCGGCAGACTCGTTATGGTTGTGTGCTCTGAAAAAGTTCAGTATAAAATACACTGAGTGCTTTGGTTTTTCCCCCAGACTCTTAGAATATGTAAGGAGGAAGATTTCAGTGGCAGCCATAATAAGTGTTGTTAACATGGTCTGAATGCAGGTGAGCGAAATGATTTTGGAACGTAGGATTGTAAGTTTTAAATAAAAGAAAACTGACATAGTTGTGCTTTCATTTAAGATCAGGGGTGTCAAATTTAAATGAGCTGTGGGCCAAAGCTGACACTGTCGTCTTATTGGACGGCAACTTTAGTGTTCAAGTAGTACAAAAAGAAGAAGAAGAAAGAACACAAATATTTCCTAAAGTGTTTTGTTTTGTTGTTTTTTTTATTTAAATATTGTATAACATGAATACAGATTCTTTTTCCTCCTTCTTAACTAACTGAAGCCTTTCATTGAACTGCCAAATAAAGTCATTGGTCCTCTGTCTGCAGACATGTAGCAGCACGTCTGCTGTCATTGTGTTCGTACTTAACAGAATCAAAATGCAGAAATAAGTGAACACATTAGTCACTGAACCTCAGCATGTTTGTACTCTCTGCTCATGTTGCAGTCATATTAAATCATTTTTGGTTTTTTAAATAACTTTGCACTTAACAACAAACAAAAAAGTCACTTCAAAGGACAAACTGCATTTTATTTCTTCACGTCAATATATGGGCAGCAAGTGGCCCCCGGGCCACGAGTTTGAAACCCCTGAGTGAAGAACAACTGTGTTTATTGTGAAAGGATCTCAATCTGTGCAAGTTAAAAAGAGCAGAAGTGGAACGAGAGTTTCTTTGAATGAATCTTTATTGTGTCAAACAGTGAAATGATGAACAAAACAAAGACGAGTGACAGAAAGAGAGACACCTGCAGAGGAAAACCAGCGAGTCAGCTCAGGACTGGGAACACTGGTCTCTCCTCAGTGTCTGTGAGAGAGGAGTGTGGGAGCCCTGGGTGGCCTCACAGGTCACAGAGCCCACCTTCTCCCACTGGTCTGCAGGGAGCCTCAGGGTGCTGCTCCAGCTGTAGAGGCCGTCCTCCTGCAGCACCCCTGGGCTCCTGCCCTCCTCCCAGCTGCTGCTGCTGCTGCCGTCCACCTTCCAGGACAGACTCCAGTCTGAGGGGAAGCCCTTGTTGGCCAGGCACATGAGCGTGGCCTTCCCCTGCTGCAGCTCCTCTCTGGAGGGGGGCAGCACCGTCAGGGTGGGACGAGCGTCACCTAGGAGACACCAATCAGCTTAGAGGACAGGGAGCACACGGCACAGCTGGCAGTAACGCCTTCACTGTGTGAGAGTGGATCTTCTCCTTTAAGAACTTTCTGACAGATGTTTTTCTGCTCCACCAGTCACTCACTCACACAGTGTTTCACTTCCCTTTAACAAAGCTCTCATGCACATCAGCGCACTCACAGTCCTCATATGACCTGAAGCTCAACAAACTGCACTGGGGCCAAACTGTTACACAGCATCTCAGGAACTATCTTCAGCATCAACTTCTAATTGTCTGCATGGTTTTAGTGTTTAATACAAAATATAACACACTTTGAACAAATATTCAGTTATTTACATTCAACATTTTAATCATTTCATTTGGTGCATTTCTACAATCATAATTACTGTTAAACTATCACCAGCTGATCATTTCACTGATAAAGACGTTATCTGCTAAACCGAACCAGTCAGAATATTTCAACATAAGCCAGATTTAAACAAGATAAATATTCTCAGACAATTTCAAACTGAGGTCAAAGACAAAGTGGGACATTTTTAAAATTCACAGATGTGTCAGAAACACTAAGAAATGATCTCCAGTCACACTGTCCTGAGTCCTTTTAATTCTGCAGCAGGTTTAAAGAGTACATTTTTTTTAAACCTTTAAATTGTTCCTGTTTAAAAATGGAACATGTGAGGACAGGTTCAGTAAAGGAGCGAAACAAAAATGTGATGTGACTGAGTTCAGCTCACAGGAAAATGATGTTCAATGATTTAACATTTGAGCACAAACTTACTTCCAACAAAGTTGTAGACTTTAAAATTCTTTAAAATTTTACTTTGTAGAGCTGAATGTAGATCCTTCAAACAAACGATTATTCTTGAAATAATAAAATAACCACAAAATTTGACTTACTTCCAACATCCAGCCTGGTTCCTCCACCGAACGTCCACCACAGTGATACAAACTGACTGAGTGGTCGTACAAAAACCTCTGACTAGAGAGAGGCACAGCTCTCTGACTCTGACAAAATGTTTAAAGTCCTCGAGTTCCAGTCATTGAAATTGTGATTTTACACCTTTGTTTTATGGATACAATTCTTATGCATCATTACAATTTTATATGTAAAACCATATTTGGTAATGGTACAAAAAACTGAAACAATTAAAGTTGTAGACTTTAAAATTCTTTAAAATTTTACTTTGTAGAGCTGAATGTAGATCCTTCAAACAAACGATTATTCTTGAAATAATAAAATAACCACAAAATTTGACTTACTTCCAACATCCAGCCTGGTTCCTCCACCGAACGTCCACCACAGTGATACAAACTGACTGAGTGGTCGTACAAAAACCTCTGACTGTAGAGAGACACAGCTCTCTGACTCTGACAAACAGCCTGTGAAATACAGCTGGTTCACAGGGAAACAAAGAAGACATGTTCATATTTAACATCTTTTAAATTATCAACTTTCTTGAAGTAAAAATTTAACTAAATATTTTCATTTAAAAATTTCAGAGCGCTCTTGCTAATAGTAAATCATCTTTATTCTAAATTAAGGTTGTAATTAACATATAAGTCTAAATAATATGCTGAATGTCAAATACAGTTTGAGTAATTAAAACTATTGCAATGTCTTTTTTTTGTGTTTATAGACACGATCCAGCTTTGAGCTTGGCCTGATTAGTGTCTGTGTGTGATTGCTGCAATGTGACAAAAAAAATCTGACCAACCAATCACTGTACAAGATTCTGAAAAATGGTTTTACGTATGTTGTAATTGTTAAACACCGAATCATAATTCATATGTGACCCTGCTGACAGCTTGATTGGTTAATACTGATCAGAATATCATGTTCAGGTTTATCCAATACAAAGAATGAGAAAATCTAATAATGATTCTTAGACTCTCACTGAGTGTGTGTGGAGATGGCCTTGGAAGCTGTGTGTTTATGTAAGAATGATGGGAGGGGGGAGTATGGGAGCCACTAATCTAAGAGAATGAGTTTAACATGTGTGATCTAAGGAAATGGGGTTATTGTAATTGACAGACACAGTGTTTAGAAAAGAAAAAGTATTGTTGTGTATTTGAATTAAAAAGATGAATGAATGTTCATGTGAGATTGAGCTAATGATAAATCTAACAAGTAAAACTTGTCAGGTTCCCCTGTGTGGAAGGCAGAGCGTAGACTAGCATCATGACTGTGCTTGGAAATGGGTTTATTGCTGGGCTACAGTAAACAAACTGGAAGGCAACTGGAAAATACTAAATAGACGGGTTCAAACAGAGAATAACCACAGAGGCAGAACACAGAGCAAGAGGGAGATCGCAACACTGGACAGAAGGAAACACGGACACTAAATACAAGAGGGAATGAGAGCAAAGAAGAAACACCTGGGGAACACAGCTGGCAACAATCTAACAACTGAGAAGAAGATGGGAAACAAGCTTGAACATGACGCACACAGGACAAGACGCTTTCAGAATAAAACAGGAAACACACAGTAAGATGCAGACCACCTAAAATACAAGGAACAGAATGAGAAGACAGACAGGACAGGACAGCGAGAGAGACCAGACAGAAACACAGAGCCATGACTGGTGAAACAGGCAACTATACCTGGACATGAGACAGACTTCACAGAAGTGCCAGGTTAAGGACACAGAGACGAGACCAGGACATAAAAAGGGGCCTAATAACAAAGTAGGAATAGAGATAAGTCAACTAGGAAACATAAGTCACACAGAGAACACAACAATATCATTACACAAGACTCAAAAAAACGTAAACAAAAAACACTAGGTCAACAACACAGGTACCATGACAAAAGTGCATACACTGAATGAAACGTGAAGTGAAATATATATATAACGGAAGATTCATATGTGATGGCCTTATTGAAAAATTATGTTACGTAAACATAGAAAAGAAAACATGTACTAAACTGATTTTAAAGAATCTCTAAAATCATGTATTTGAAAGTCCAAACTCCACACAGAAAGGCCTCAGGCAGGTGGTGGAATCAAAATCAGGACTTTCTTGTGTTGAGGCAACAGCACTAATAACTGTGCCACATGTCAGCAAGGATAGCTGATGGATGGAGGGAGCTTTAGGTCGAGGGGGCGGTGTGGCAGCAATCTTTCACACCAGCCTACTAATCAACCAAAGACCCAGACAGACTTTTCATTCATTTGAAAGCCTGATGCTTCGCCTCGTCCACCCCAGCTGTGAAACTCAGAAACCAGTCTTACTTGTTATCATCTATCGTCCACCTGGGCCTTACACAGAGTTTCTGTCTGATTTCTCAGACTTTCGAAGCCAAGCGCTCACAGAGAGACTCACCCTGAACAAGGAGCCCCAGGGTGGCCAGCAGTAGAGTCAGTGACATCATCATTGTGCTGCCGGCGTGTCAGTGTCTCTGAAAGGCCTGGACAGACACTGATCAACACTGGCCTCTTAAGGGCTGTGAGCAGAGAGGCAGGACACGTATGCAAACACACAGAGTCAGTCAGCTGGAGCCGTCCTCAGCACATCACCACCTTTCCTCCTCACTCGTGGCTCTACTCGCTGTTTTTCTCATGCAAACTATGATATTACCTTCACAGTTTTACATATTCCAGAATTAGTTGGTCACAAAGATAGAACATTTTTAAACTAAGCAGTCTGGTACGTTGGCAGCGTTCACACTGCCGGTGACTTGATTGCAGTCAGGTGTGAAGGCTGATTGGAGACTCCGGAGCCCAGTGCTATGAAAAATCCCACACTCACCAGGCCCATGACAACATGATAACAGTGGGTGGATTATATTCTTAAACTTAGTTACAGCGCTTTCAGAAAGACATCTACTGTGATAAAGTCTACTCTCCACTGCTGTGTAATCAATTATTGTAAATGTAAATGTTATCAGGAAATGATCAGACAGGAGAGGGTTTTCAGGAAACACTGTTAAATGTTCAGTTTCTATGCCATATGTTAAAACAAGATCTAGAGTGTGATTAAAGTGGTGGGTGGGTTCTTTTACATTTTGAGAGAAACCAATTGAGTCTAATAACAGATTAAATGCCATGTTGAGGCTGTCATTTTTAGCATCTACATGGATGTTAAAATCACCCACAATAATTATTTTATCTGAGCTCAGAACTAAATCAGATATAAAGTCTGAGAAATCAGACAGAAACTCTGTGTAAGGCCCAGGTGGACGATAGATGATAACAAGTAAGACTGGTTTCTGAGTTTCACAGCTGGGGTGGACGAGGCGAAGCATCAGGCTTTCAAATGAATTAAAAGTCTGTCTGGGTCTTTGGTTGATTAGTAGGCTGGTGTGAAAGATTGCTGCCACACCGCCCCCTCGACCTAAAGCTCCCTCCATCCATCAGCTATCCTTGCTGACATGTGGCACAGTTATTAGTGCTGTTGCCTCAACACAAGAAAGTCCTGATTTTGATTCCACCACCTGCCTGAGGCCTTTCTGTGTGGAGTTTGGACTTTCAAATACATGATTTTAGAGATTCTTTAAAATCAGTTTAGTACATGTTTTCTTTTCTATGTTTACGTAACATAATTTTTCAATAAGGCCATCACATATGAATCTTCCGTTATATATATATTTCACTTCACGTTTCATTCAGTGTATGCACTTTTGTCATGGTACCTGTGTTGTTGACCTAGTGTTTTTTGTTTACGTTTTTTTGAGTCTTGTGTAATGATATTGTTGTGTTCTCTGTGTGACTTATGTTTCCTAGTTGACTTATCTCTATTCCTACTTTGTTATTAGGCCCCTTTTTATGTCCTGGTCTCGTCTCTGTGTCCTTAACCTGGCACTTCTGTGAAGTCTGTCTCATGTCCAGGTATAGTTGCCTGTTTCACCAGTCATGGCTCTGTGTTTCTGTCTGGTCTCTCTCGCTGTCCTGTCCTGTCTGTCTTCTCATTCTGTTCCTTGTATTTTAGGTGGTCTGCATCTTACTGTGTGTTTCCTGTTTTATTCTGAAAGCGTCTTGTCCTGTGTGCGTCATGTTCAAGCTTGTTTCCCATCTTCTTCTCAGTTGTTAGATTGTTGCCAGCTGTGTTCCCCAGGTGTTTCTTCTTTGCTCTCATTCCCTCTTGTATTTAGTGTCCGTGTTTCCTTCTGTCCAGTGTTGCGATCTCCCTCTTGCTCTGTGTTCTGCCTCTGTGGTTATTCTCTGTTTGAACCCGTCTATTTAGTATTTTCCAGTTGCCTTCCAGTTTGTTTACTGTAGCCCAGCAATAAACCCATTTCCAAGCACAGTCATGATGCTAGTCTACGCTCTGCCTTCCACACAGGGGAACCTGACAAGTTTTACTTGTTAGATTTATCATTAGCTCAATCTCACATGAACATTCATTCATCTTTTTAATTCAAATACACAACAATACTTTTTCTTTTCTAAACACTGTGTCTGTCAATTACAATAACCCCATTTCCTTAGATCACACATGTTAAACTCATTCTCTTAGATTAGTGGCTCCCATACTCCCCCCTCCCATCATTCTTACATAAACACACAGCTTCCAAGGCCATCTCCACACACACTCAGTGAGAGTCTAAGAATCATTATTAGATTTTCTCATTCTTTGTATTGGATAAACCTGAACATGATATTCTGATCAGTATTAACCAATCAAGCTGTCAGCAGGGTCACATATGAATTATGATTCGGTGTTTAACAATTACAACATACGTAAAACCATTTTTCAGAATCTTGTACAGTGATTGGTTGGTCAGACTTTTTTTGTCACATTGCAGCAATCACACACAGACACTAATCAGGCCAAGCTCAAAGCTGGATCGTGTCTATAAACACAAAAAAAAGACATTGCAATAGTTTTAATTACTCAAACTGTATTTGACATTCAGCATATTATTTAGACTTATATGTTAATTACAACCTTAATTTAGAATAAAGATGATTTACTATTAGCAAGAGCGCTCTGAAATTTTTAAATGAAAATATTTAGTTAAATTTTTACTTCAAGAAAGTTGATAATTTAAAAGATGTTAAATATGAACATGTCTTCTTTGTTTCCCTGTGAACCAGCTGTATTTCACAGGCTGTTTGTCAGAGTCAGAGAGCTGTGTCTCTCTACAGTCAGAGGTTTTTGTACGACCACTCAGTCAGTTTGTATCACTGTGGTGGACGTTCGGTGGAGGAACCAGGCTGGATGTTGGAAGTAAGTCAAATTTTGTGGTTATTTTATTATTTCAAGAATAATCGTTTGTTTGAAGGATCTACATTCAGCTCTACAAAGTAAAATTTTAAAGAATTTTAAAGTCTACAACTTTAATTGTTTCAGTTTTTTGTACCATTACCAAATATGGTTTTACATATAAAATTGTAATGATGCATAAGAATTGTATCCATAAAACAAAGGTGTAAAATCACAATTTCAATGACTGGAACTCGAGGACTTTAAACATTTTGTCAGAGTCAGAGAGCTGTGCCTCTCTCTAGTCAGAGGTTTTTGTACGACCACTCAGTCAGTTTGTATCACTGTGGTGGACGTTCGGTGGAGGAACCAGGCTGGATGTTGGAAGTAAGTCAAATTTTGTGGTTATTTTATTATTTCAAGAATAATCGTTTGTTTGAAGGATCTACATTCAGCTCTACAAAGTAAAATTTTAAAGAATTTTAAAGTCTACAACTTTGTTGGAAGTAAGTTTGTGCTCAAATGTTAAATCATTGAACATCATTTTCCTGTGAGCTGAACTCAGTCACATCACATTTTTGTTTCGCTCCTTTACTGAACCTGTCCTCACATGTTCCATTTTTAAACAGGAACAATTTAAAGGTTTAAAAAAAATGTACTCTTTAAACCTGCTGCAGAATTAAAAGGACTCAGGACAGTGTGACTGGAGATCATTTCTTAGTGTTTCTGACACATCTGTGAATTTTAAAAATGTCCCACTTTGTCTTTGACCTCAGTTTGAAATTGTCTGAGAATATTTATCTTGTTTAAATCTGGCTTATGTTGAAATATTCTGACTGGTTCGGTTTAGCAGATAACGTCTTTATCAGTGAAATGATCAGCTGGTGATAGTTTAACAGTAATTATGATTGTAGAAATGCACCAAATGAAATGATTAAAATGTTGAATGTAAATAACTGAATATTTGTTCAAAGTGTGTTATATTTTGTATTAAACACTAAAACCATGCAGACAATTAGAAGTTGATGCTGAAGATAGTTCCTGAGATGCTGTGTAACAGTTTGGCCCCAGTGCAGTTTGTTGAGCTTCAGGTCATATGAGGACTGTGAGTGCGCTGATGTGCATGAGAGCTTTGTTAAAGGGAAGTGAAACACTGTGTGAGTGAGTGACTGGTGGAGCAGAAAAACATCTGTCAGAAAGTCCTTAAAGGAGAAGATCCACTCTCACACAGTGAAGGCGTTACTGCCAGCTGTGCCGTGTGCTCCCTGTCCTCTAAGCTGATTGGTGTCTCCTAGGTGACGCTCGTCCAACCCTGACGGTGCTGCCCCCCTCCAGAGAGGAGCTGCAGCAGGGGAAGGCCACGCTCATGTGCCTGGCCAACAAGGGCTTCCCCTCAGACTGGAGTCTGTCCTGGAAGGTGGACGGCAGCAGCAGCAGCAGCTGGGAGGAGGGCAGGAGCCCAGGGGTGCTGCAGGAGGACGGCCTCTACAGCTGGAGCAGCACCCTGAGGCTCCCTGCAGACCAGTGGGAGAAGGTGGGCTCTGTGACCTGTGAGGCCACCCAGGGCTCCCACACTCCTCTCTCACAGACACTGAGGAGAGACCAGTGTTCCCAGTCCTGAGCTGACTCGCTGGTTTTCCTCTGCAGGTGTCTCTCTTTCTGTCACTCGTCTTTGTTTTGTTCATCATTTCACTGTTTGACACAATAAAGATTCATTCAAAGAAACTCTCGTTCCACTTCTGCTCTTTTTAACTTGCACAGATTGAGATCCTTTCACAATAAACACAGTTGTTCGTCACTCAGGGGTTTCAAACTCGTGGCCCGGGGGCCACTTGCTGCCCATATATTGACGTGAAGAAATAAAATGCAGTTTGTCCTTTGAAGTGACTTTTTTGTTTGTTGTTAAGTGCAAAGTTATTTAAAAAACCAAAAATGATTTAATATGACTGCAACATGAGCAGAGAGTACAAACATGCTGAGGTTCAGTGACTAATGTGTTCACTTATTTCTGCATTTTGATTCTGTTAAGTACGAACACAATGACAGCAGACGTGCTGCTACATGTCTGCAGACAGAGGACCAATGACTTTATTTGGCAGTTCAATGAAAGGCTTCAGTTAGTTAAGAGAGGAAAAAAATTGTGTTGTTATACAGTATTTGAAATAAAAAAACAAACAAAACATTTTCTGAAATATTTGTGGGTTTGTTTCTTGTTTGGTTTTTTGTACTACTTGAACACTAAAGTGCCGTCCAATAAGACGACAGTGTCAGCTTTGGCCCACAGCTCATTTAAATTTGACACCCCTGATCTTAAATGAAAGCACAACTATGTCAGTTTTCTTTTATTTAAAACTTACAATCCTACGTTCCAAAATCATTTCGCTCACCTGCATTCAGACCATGTTAACAACACTTATTATGGCTGCCACTGAAATCTTCCTCCTTACATATTCTAAGAGTCTGGGGGAAAAACCAAAGCACTCAGTGTATTTTATACTGAACTTTTTCAGAGCACACAACCATAACGAGTCTGCCGGTACTGAAACCTGCTGTGGACATTTTCGGTTCTTAAAAATAACGTCTGGGAGCAGCGATGCAAGACACACATGCAAACACAGAGTCAGTGAGCTGTAACTGTCCTCAGCACATCACTGATGAAACTTTTGTCAACATATATTTTCTTCCTTTCACAGAAAACTCATCCCTGTTTTCAGTTCAACACTACTTTCTTATCTTTGATATTTACCTCACGCTCCATTCATCCTTCATCGAATATATGAAATACGTAGCGACTTAAAAATATCTCACAATGTGTAAGTAAAACGTAAAGGATGTTTTATGTTAGCGTCCATGTTTCAGGACTCTCTGTGTCCTGTGTCCCCTCGGGTTACCCCTGAGAATGAGACCCTCACTTGCACCATTGGCACTCTCACCTGGGAAATAGACACAATCCAGCAAACCCTGATGACAGAACCTGATCCTGACTGTCATCTGCAAACTTTGACTTTTGCTGTGCAGCCATCTGTGTAGGACACCTCCACTGGGTTGCCACTGCTAATTTTCCAGGTGCTGGATGTGCCTCACCAGTGATCCACTGACAGATGGAGGCTGGGACAGTGAGCTGGGTAGTTTGGAGTTGAGCTGAAGTCCACAACCTGATCCTATTACAGATCCTATTACGTGTACCAGGGCAGTCAAGGTGTTCCAGCTTGAGGTGCATTCCTGTGCTGACAGCATCATCCACTGACCTGCACCAGGGAGCGTGTGATGTTTGCAGATAGGTCAACACTCACGTCTTTACTACAGATGTCAGGGCAACATGTCTGTCATTAATTAACAGAGTGTTTCTTGGGGAAAGATGGTTGTTAGCTGAAAACCCATTTTTACTGTTTCAGTGTAGCGCCTCTTTGCTACCTTGATCTCCTTTGTCAGTATGTTTCTGGCCTGGGTATACAGGACTCTGTGCCCACTCCTGTAGGCGGCATTATCCCTGAATTTTCCTGTAAACCAGGGTTTGTTGTTATTGTATACGCAGGTTTTAGGATGTCACAGTGTCAGTGATGTTGTCCAGGTGTGCCTCAAAAACACTCCACTTCCTGCATTGTCTCACAGCACAAGGCCAGGCAGGCGCCTGTGGCACTTTTATTTTGACTGCATTGTTTATGGTTGTGTATTGTAAACTGCAGTATATTTACTCTTTATCATGCTGCTGCATGCATACAAATGTCCATTTTATTTGCAATAAACCAAAAACAAACAAACAAACAAGCTAAAAACGCAAAACAAAACACAGGCACACAGTAAAAGACCAGATGTCCCAGTTTTACACTGGGACTTGAAAGCAGCTTACATTTGTGGATCTGTGTGGCTGTGGCAGAAACCCCCACGTGGGCATGTGACGTGATCTGTGCGTGTCGGGCGATTGGTGCACATCTAAGGTTTTGTGAGTGAGGACATGTTTAGACATTTGTGTGCATAGACAGGTTTGTGAAAGAGAAAATGATCAGATTTGTGAGGCTGAACTTAATAAATTGTGTGTAAATGATCAGTATTTCTGCACCCACTGAACTACTACTGTAAAGACCAGAAAGGATGCACCAGTTAAAATAGAAGCGCCCATGTTAAATCATTGGTGGACAGATAGAGCTGGGTGTCATCTGCATAGCAGTGTAAATGTATGCTATGTCTTCTAATGATGCTGCCTAAGGGAAGCATGTATAATGTAAACAGAATTGGTCCTAGCACTGAACCCTGTGGAACTCCATAATTAACCTCAGTGTGTGAAGAGGACTCTCCATTTACATGCACAAACTGGAGTCTATTAGATAGATATGATACAAACCACTGCAGTGCAGTACCTGTAATACCTACAGCATGTTCTAATCGCTCTAATAGGATATTTTGGCTATATTAGCTAAGACACCGAAAACTTCCTCCCGAACAGAAAAAGTCCCTTTAAAGGACAAACTGCATTTTATTTCTTCGCGTCAATATATGGGCAGCAAGTGGCCCCCGGGCCACGAGTTTGAAACCCCTGAGTGAAGAACAACTGTGTTTATTGTGAAAGGATCTCAATCTGTGCAAGTTAAAAAGAGCAGAAGTGGAACGAGAGTTTCTTTGAATGAATCTTTATTGTGTCAAACAGTGAAATGATGAACAAAACAAAGACGAGTGACAGAAAGAGAGACACCTGCAGAGGAAAACCAGCGAGTCAGCTCAGGACTGGGAACACTGGTCTCTCCTCAGTGTCTGTGAGAGAGGAGTGTGGGAGCCCTGGGTGGCCTCACAGGTCACAGAGCCCACCTTCTCCCACTGGTCTGCAGGGAGCCTCAGGGTGCTGCTCCAGCTGTAGAGGCCGTCCTCCTGCAGCACCCCTGGGCTCCTGCCCTCCTCCCAGCTGCTGCTGCCGTCCACCTTCCAGGACAGACTCCAGTCTGAGGGGAAGCCCTTGTTGGCCAGGCACATGAGCGTGGCCTTCCCCTGCTGCAGCTCCTCTCTGGATGGGGGCAGCACCGTCAGGGTGGGTGCAACTTGTCCCACTGGAGGAGGACACAGAGAGACAATATGAAGAAATTTCATGCAACAAGAAGAGAACCTCCACCCTGTTGGCTGCAGCTGGGGAGGCTGCTGGTTCTGGTCTTCAGTGTTTCACTTCCCTCTCTGAGCTCACTAATCATTTTTCAGTTCAATCTACTTTTACAACAACAGTCGCCTCAAGGCGCTTTATATTGTAAGCAGGGAAATCTCAGTTTAGTTTCATGAACAAAGTCAAATGGAGATTTACAGGTATCACTGCTAAGCATGACCACAGGCTCACCTCAACATTTAGATATCCTTTAAAGCCTCTAAGACGTTTTACATCTCCAATAAACATACTAGTGTAGCATGTGCTTCAATCAGTCACATTATGATGTTAGAATGAGGATGTTACATGTCATTAAAAAGGAAGACTGAGGACAACACGTGCAAAGATTCCCAGGAAAAATCTTTACACGCTCTTTCTTTGGTCATTATTATGAAAAATATCATTTAATACTATAATATGTTTTCTTTGAGTCACATTTTTTAATCTAATATTTGTGGACAGAATCATGAACTAAAGCAGCATCTCCAATAACTAACAGTATTTTCTAATAACAATTATAATTTATGGTTATATACACACTGTGAAAATGACCAAACAGAGAAAAACGAGTTTCTTCATCAAACTAAATATCATCTGCAAAATTATTCAAAATTATTTAAAAATCAGAAAATAAACCCCAATTTTTTAACCTTTTCAGCAAAATAATCTCGATTAATTTCATGTAGAAGTCAAAGAAACTTACATCCAACATCCAGCCTGGTTCCTCCACGAACGTGCCACACGTGATACAAACTGACGAGGCGTCGTACAAAAACCTCGATAGAGAGGGCACGCTCTCTGACTCTAAACACAAACAGTCTGTGAAACACAGCTGCTACAGGGAAATCCACTCAGAGTGACAGAAATCACAACAAGAAGAATTAGTTTAATTTAGTCTTTCCTTTCTCTTTTCAGTTTTATGTAAAAAAAGGTATTTAAAGTTCATCGCTGCACATTTATTGTTGTTTGCTTCTTTTTTTGAAGCCAAACCAGTCAAACGGTACTTTAGAGGCTGTTTGTCTTGACCAGTGTTGGATAAGTTACTTTTTAAAAGTAATTAATTACTAATTACTTATCCAGTGGAAAAAAAGTTAGCTTGTTTATATTATGCTAACATAGCTGTGTCGCTAGCGGTCACGTAGCACATCATTATATAGCAGCTAGCCCAACTTCAGTAACCCTACAAACGTCACTGCTGTTTAGTTTTCTGTCTTCATTTATGCTGGAAGTGATAACAGAGCTGTACGTTTGAATTTGTTTCCAAAACCCCGCAGTCAGGACATGCTATATTGTATTTAGATAGAAGCTAGCGAGCTAACTCCCTGCTAACTTCTAACTCCGTTAAATGTCATAAATTCCGTTTTCATGGATGCCTGGATGTTAAACTCAATTGTTACAAACAACAGTATAACTTACAAGGCACCATCATTAATCCGATTATGTTACATCCTCGGTTGAGATAGCAGAAAAACGCTGATATTTTATTAGATGAAAGACTTTTAGTAGTTTTTTTTTTTTTTCAACTCTCAGGTAATTGCCTATAGTGGAATCTTTGATATTAATGGACTGCAAGGGGTTTTCAAGGAGAGACAACGGGCTAGGTTGAACGGTGTCGAACGTCTGCGGACCGGGATATATCCCTTTGATGTGACCTTCGTACGTTTGTCCCTGGCTCTTTATCTCTCTCCTCTTCCTCCTGCTCTGGGTTGCCTGTGCTAGAACTGGTGAGTGTAAGTAAAACTAAAT
>NW_024582805.1:128179-129831 GCF_018398535.1 Haplochromis burtoni
GCGTGAACACTGAAACGAGCAGCAGTGACCTTCTTCCATCTGTTCTCCATCTTCTGTTTGGATGCTGATCATCTTTCTCCACGCTGGATTTGTCTCAGTAACCCTTCTCCTCTTTTCCCTCTTTTCCAGGTTCATCAGGACAAATCATCGTGACTCAGTCTCCTGGAGCTCAGTCTGTGGTTGCAGGGCAGTCTGTCTCCATCACATGTAGAACCAGTACAAGTGTTAGTAACTACCTCCACTGGTACCTTCAGAAACCTGGCAAAGCTCCTAAACTCCTGATTTATAAAGCTACAAATCGTCAGTCTGGAGTTTCAGATCGTTTCAGTGGAAGTGGATCTGGTACTGACTTCACTCTGACCATCAGAGGAGTCCAGGCTGAAGATTCAGGAGTTTATTACTGTCAGCAGGGTAGCAACTTGTTCACACAGCGATACAGCGCCGTACAAAAACCTCCCTCAGCTTTAGAGGAACTGTCTCAACAGCTGCACTCAGGCTAAAGACTAACTTAGCTGTGAAGGAAACAAACACTGCAGCTCATCAGGTTGTACTAACACATTTCAGTTTAACAAAAACTGAACTTCCTAGTCAGTTTTGAAAAATTCTGTTGATGATCATTTTAATAACACAAACACTAAAACATTAAGTATGGATGTTTTTATTGTTTACATTGTAGACTTTTATATAGGAAATTAAAGATGTTGTTTAATGATGAAAGCACGTTTTATCCACGTGCTGTTAGACAAACAGTGACATCTAGTATTACAGGATCGTACCACAGAATGACTCCTCCCACTCATTTCTGAGCATCTGTTAATTCTCATTAAATATTATAATAGTGTGTTAAAGTCAAATGAACACCAGTACAATCACATGTGTGTTTCTGAACTCTGCACCACCTATCAGCCTTATTTAGACAGCTGCAGCTGGATGAGGCCGTGGGGGTCTCAGTCTCTATAACAACAAGTTATTTTAATGTCATCATTAAGAGTTGACAACAATGTGTGATTGAACACTGGGAACTTCTTAAATATTAAACAGTTTGAGGTACTTTGGTGTTTCTTTTATTGTTGTAACTTTAATATGTTTTTCTGAAACATTTCCCGTTCAGACTCTGATGCTGTACAGGTGGGACTACCTGTATGAATAACGGTGAACTAAAATTTTTTAATTTAAGCTCAGTTAAAAAGGGCAGAAGTGGAACGAGAGTTTCTTTGAATGAATCTTTATTGTGTCAAACAGTGAAATGATGAACAAAACAAAGACGAGTGACAGAAAGAGAGAGAGAGTCAGCTCAGGACTGGGAACACTGGTCTCTCCTCAGTGTCTGTGAGAGAGGAGTGTGGGAGCCCTGGGTGGCCTCACAGGTCACAGAGCCCACCTTCTCCCACTGGTCTGCAGGGAGCCTCAGGGTGCTGCTCCAGCTGTAGAGGCCGTCCTCCTGCAGCACCCCTGGGCTCCTGCCCTCCTCCCAGCTGCTGCTGCTGCTGCCGTCCACCTTCCAGGACAGACTCCAGTCTGAGGGGAAGCCCTTGTTGGCCAGGCACATGAGCGTGGCCTTCCCCTGCTGCAGCTCCTCTCTGGAGGGGGGCAGCACCGTCAGGGTGGGACGAGCGTCACCTAGGAGACACCAATCAGCTTAGAGGACAGGG
>NW_024582805.1:137288-147711 GCF_018398535.1 Haplochromis burtoni
AGGTCATTGTTTTGTGGGTGACAAAGTGTGTTTGTCGGCTGTCAACCTTTGCTAGTGTTCTGGAAGAATGAGTTTATTTGAGACCTGAATGAAGTGTTTTGGTAGTTGTGGTGCATTTTGAATGTGAAATGAACTGCTTTGTCAAGCTGAAGGTCAGTTAGGAGGATTGTGTGAAGAGTTTTGCAAAAGTGACCTAAGTATTGAGAAATGTGTCCTAGCGGCTGTAAAAAACTGTAAACAAATATGTCGGACTGCTTTCATATGTAGGACTGTATGAACTGTCCAATTCATATCTGGCATTAACGTATAACGTATTTACAATCTTATCAAGCTGAAAAAAATGAATATACAATATTATTAAATAAAAAGTCTCCCAACTTTGATCCTCTCTCCTGTAAAGTATGTTCTTATTTATTACACCTCATTTTCTAGTAATTTTGATGTATGTCAAGCACTTTGTTGTTATACTGAACACAATGACATGTCCATCCATCAATCCTCTCGTTTATCCATTTTAGGGTCGGGAGTGCGGGGTGTCCATATGAGAATCGCGCTAAAAGAATGCTTTTATTATGAAAAGTCGAAAAGGGGAAGTAGTTTGTTCAGCGCATGTGCAGAACAAATTAGTAGCAGTCGGGTTTCCGGTTCGGATTAGACAGGCTCGGTGTGTTCCGTCCCAGTAAAGAAACACAGGTGAGGTCAGGGTTAGGGCCTGGGGAGGTTAGCGGGCAGGTGTCGGTGCTCCCTGCGACTTTGTCCTCCGAACCTTCTGCGCGCAGCCGCAGACCCGCTCGGCTCGGCTCGGAATCTGCGTGTCCGGCTGACGGCGGGGAAATGTCGAAGGCTGAGGTGCTGAGAGCGCTGGTGAAGCAGCGGCTCAACGCAGCCGCTGAGGAGATTTTCGCGCTGTTTGAGAGGACAATGGAGGAGTACGAGCAGGAGATCCGCCTGCATAGGAGCAGGCAGCCGGACAGACACCCTGCCGAGAGCCGGGGGGGCCCGCACGGTGGGTTACCGGAGACAGACCGGACGGCTAACACCATTGATGTGGTCGTTATTGTTATCGTCATCATCACCATTGTTGTTGTTATTAATAATGACAATAATGAATGAATAATGACAATTTTTGTTATTGTTATTCATGTTATTCTTTTATAATAACAACAACAAAATAACAACAATACTAATAAAAATATTACTTTTGTTATAATATTTATAGTAATAATAATTAATATTATTTAGTTGTTGTCGTTGGAAAGGATAAGCAGCTGTTCCAGATGTTGTAAATTTTAACTAGGCAGTTTAATTGTAAGTTGGGTGCAGGTGAGATGTGTCTCCGTAGGAACAGTAACCATGGAGAATAATTTTTCTCTGGTGTTGTGGATGGAGCAGCAGCATGTTTTCACTAACGGTGCAGGTGAGTGTGTGTACCTGCAGCCCCACCTGCAGCCCCACAGGGACAGCTGTGGGGCTGCAGCTGACACCTCCCCCTCAGCACCTAAAGGAGCCACTATGGTTCAGCAGTGATGTCACCGCAGCCCCATTATTTTTCATTTAAATGATATACTGAAAGTTAACCCCCCCAAAAAGAAGACAGTAACTGTTTATGAGTAACCGTGTTACACGACACTAATCACATGACCGTGCACTCTTAGATGGACGTAACCATGGTAACTAATCCTGCTGTCTGGTCCTCTGTAACAAAACCAAAATGTCCAAAATGAACTTCATGTTTTATTCAGTCAGCCTGAAAGCAGTGAATGGGACAGACGTACTCATAGCTCCAGAGGAGCGCCCCCTGCTGGTCACGTTTGGTCTGTTGGGCTAACCAGTGCTCGTTTCCTCCCTCTGTGTCATCCAGGGTCTCCCCTGAGCCCCACAAAGTTTACGGCGGATAAAGGAGCATCACAGGAGCAGAAGAGCCCCGGTCTGCACCGGGAGAGTCCAGAACCGCCACGAGTCAAAGATGAACGTGAGGGGCTCTGGACCAATCAGCCGGGAGAGCGGCCCGGAGTGCACGAGGACCTCACCATCATTCCCGTCACCGTGAAGATTGAAGAGGAGGTGGAAGAGAGCACTCAGTCCCCCGACCTCCTTCACACCCGCAGCGAGCTCAGCAGCCGCCAGCTGCAGGCACGAGCTGGTGGAGAGGATCGAGCAGGACCAGAAGCAGCCAGAAACCTCCACCCGCAGCCTGTCAGGACTTCCTCTGACACCGGGGCCCCAGAGGACGCTCCAGTGCAGAGCGGGAAACCGCCGTCAGAGGACGCTGTGAGAGACGCAGGAAGTAACTTAGCCAAGAAACCTTACAGCTGCTCTGAGTGCGGAAAACGCTTCGGAGGCAAGAACCACCTGCAGAGCCACATGAAGAGCCACACGGGGGAGAAAACGTGCCCGTTCTGCGGCAAGAAAATCTCCAAGAGCTCCAACTTCACCACACACCTGCGCGTGCACACCGGGGAGAAGCCCTTCACCTGCTCCGTGTGCAACACGAGCTTCAGCCTGCGCAACACGCTCGTCAACCACATGAGGGTGCACACGGGCGAGAAGCCGTTCAGCTGCTCCGTCTGCGCCAAGAAGTTCACCAACAAGGCCAACGTCATCACGCACATGGCCGTCCACTCGGAGGAGAAGCCCTTTAAGTGCAACGTGTGCGACAAAAGGTTCACGTGGCATTCGCAGGTCAAAAAGCACAAGTGTGTTGCCGAAAGCAGCAAGACGTGAACGCCGCGAGGATGACAGCTCGGCGTGGCGTCACAGCTCAGCCAGCCCGTCGCTCACCCTCGCCTGACGGTGGAATCAAAACTTTATTCAGACATCAGCAGAAACCAGCGTGTTCCTGTTTTCACTGCAAGAACGACCTCGTGACACGGACGCCGTCGGGAACGCTGTCCGTACACCGGCAGCAGCAGCGTGTCCGCACTCTGTGTGACATCACACGCGTGGTCACACCTGCTGCAGGTGGGAGGGAGGCAGCTTCGTAACCTCCTGGATCCGACGTGCAGTCGTGCATTGCTGAGTAATTAGAGTCACGTGTTTGTCGTCCACGTCGCACATGCTGCTGATCAGCTGACTGCGGTCAGGTGACAGGCTCCTGTGAGGTGAGCTTGTGTTATTGATAAAGCATGCGTAGGATGATTGGGACTGATGCGTGATCTTGGCTCTGTGGCTCAACCAGGTGTAACCTTTGCTGAGTGACCAATCAGTGCTCTGGAAGAGAAGGAGCACGTGGGAGGGGCCAGTATGAAATACAGATCCTCAGAAACAGTTTTGTACCTGCTGCTTCCCTGTTGCTGTCAAACAGTATAAAGCACTTTGACCTTCCTGTGGCCACGCCCCCACACACCTGATGTTAGGATAACTTAAACCTGATAGGTCAAACATATCCTGGTCATGTATTATTATTATTGTGTTTAGGAGAAGGCCGGCGTCTCACAGGTGTGTCACACAGTGCAGCTTCCGATGAACTCGTTAGGAGGATTAGCTCATCGCTCGGCTGATACTGAGGTTTACAGGATGTCCTTTAACTGCACGTCTTCCTCTTTGTGAGATAAATAAATATGCAAATGTAACACTGAGGGCGGCTCAGTCACCACATCAGAAACAGTATTAGCTGGACTCCTGTAGTTTAGCATGAGCGCGTCCTCACTGACGTCCACCAGATGGCAGCACTGCCTCTTGGTTTGTTTTCCAGCTGTTCTTCATTTTCTGACCTTTTGTTATTTAATAAAGAGCTGAAACACTGACAGACTCGTTTAATGTGTTGGTGTCTTTGTGGTAAATAATGTTTTAGTCTTCAGGACGTGATGGTGAGTGATTTCATCATCAAACAGGTCTGAATCTGACAAACGAAGCCAGCACGTTTCTTGATTGCAGGAAACATGTTTCACCCACACTGGAGTCTCATTTGGACCCTTCATAGATTTAGTAATGTTGTAACTGCCGTTAATGTGTTAGAGCTGGACTCTGCTGATGATGATGGTGGAGGTTTCATGTTTGCGAGGGCGACCATCGGGTTCCTGATGAACAAAGCGCTTCATAAGCTCCTCGGTTTCTGTCTGAAGAGTCCTCCTGGATCCAAACATCTTCCGCCCGCTGTGCCTGAATGCTCGCAGGTTCAGAAACACTTTCAGACGTCCTCTGTATGTGTGTCTACGCGTGAAACTGAGGGTCAGTGTGGTCGTGCTGGAAGGTGTACCAAGGATGTCGGAGAGGTCGCAGTGGGATCGCTGACATCATCCTTCCTGTGATTACCAAACTTCCCCCAGCTGTGGGCTTCAGGCCCGTGCAGCCATGAAGGCTCGGACGCTTCCTCGTTTGCTTGGTGATTTTCTAGAAACCCTGAAATGTGCCAGCGTTTGCAGAAAACACGGACCAGCTTCCTCTTCGGCTGTAAGTCGGAGCTGCTAGAAAGATCAGGAAACCAGAGCCGAGTCCTCAGCTGGGAACGTTGGACGCGTCCACCATGGCTCGGGTCGCCCTCCTGTGTCTGCTCGCGTCCATCGGTAAGAATTTAAGCATCTCAGCGCTGAATGTTTAATATTTTAGTTATTATAAAGGCTGAAGCTGCTGCCCTTTAGCTCTGACCCGTCCTGGTCAGAGCTCCGCTGAAGTTAACGCGAAGCAGTCGCGCTGAAGCCTGAACCAGGTTTGGGATAACCTCCAACAAACACGGGTATTTATCGGAGGTTATCCCAAACCTGGTTCATCTGCTGGAGCGTGACCATTGCTGTTACCATGGTGATCCAGCAGGTAAACAGAGGTAAAGAGAAGCCGTTGGTCTGGGCTTGTAGTCCGGCCCTCCTCAGAGCTGACCCCGCTCTCAGCTGAAGGAAGGAGCTCTGAGGAAGGTTGTAAATGTGACCTCGGAGCAGATTTACAGGAAACAAACAAACTGAAATCAGGAGTGAAAACGTGTGAAACGGATCCACTGTGGAGAGGACAGCTGCAAATGTGAACATGTTTACATAAAGTGGGTTTTGGTGCTCGGTTTTACTTTGAAAGCTTTGCTGTTTTTGCTTCCTGTGGTAAAGGTGTGGCACAGCTGTTAGTGTCAGAGGTCACGGCGGTATAATCAGCACAGCGCTGATGGTGCGTCATGTGACCTGTGTCCCTGCAGGGCGCTGCGTGGGTCAGAGGATCCTGTCAGAAAGCTCCGTGCACGCAGGTGTCGGAAGCAACGTGACGCTGAAAACGCCGATTCAGGACCTGCAGAGCTCGGCTCTGTTCTGGCACTTCTATGATGGGAAGGAGATCATAACCGTTGCCTCAGTGAGCTCCTCCACGCTCAGACTGAACACGTCCTACGAGGGCAGAGCGTGGATTAATGCAGCCAACGGCCACCTGACCCTGGGCGCGCTGACGCAGCAGGACAGCGGGGAATATATCATCACCATCGTATACAAACACGGTCAGAGCGACGCCGCAAAGATACGCCTCACGGTGTCAGGTGAGTCGTTACTGGATCCCAAATCATTTTTATTCAAACCCAACTTCATGCGTCAGCCTGAAAACGTCATGCAGTCATCATCACAGCTCTGCTTCTTTATGTTGTTCATTTAGTTTGATTTTGGGTTTAACAGGGAGCCGGCACGGGGGAAATCCACGCACTCGCTCTTCACTCGTCACATGTGGAGGCTCAGTTCTCAGCACGTACAGCCAAACCGTGTCAGGGCCAGGTGTGGCGGTCCCAGCTGCAACAATGACATGTAATGATTGGTATAAACAGGCCTGAATACTGGACAGGCGCCACTCTTCTTTCTGCTGAAAGGGGAAGTGACACCATCACATGGATGCTCTGAAATAGTCTTTGTGTTATTTTAGGAGTGTTTGTGTTTTCTCAGCATCAACACGATGGCTTTTTCAGGAACTTTCAGCTTCACTGACACACAGATTTCCTCTTTTATTGAGAGCTGACTTCCTTAGAAAAAGGGAAGTGATGCACTCAGAGACTCCTGTGAGTGAGTCACTGAGACGTCTGTCGCCCCCTGCTGTTCACAGCTGGAACAGGACTAGTTTTCTGTCTCACGTCTCTAACGGCATTTCTCTGTTCACAGCTCCACCCACCGGCACCACCCCCACGCCAGCGCTCCCTGAGCAGATCACAGGTACTCACCTGTCTGGCAGCTTTATTAATATCCTGTCAGTGCAATAAAACGTTCTGTTTATGACCCTGAAACACATACGTCTCACTCAGCGTCGTCTTCTTCTGTGTCCAGATTACTTTGTGTCTCTGGTTGTGTGTGTGGTTGTGATCGTCGTGCTGTCGGCTGGGTTCCTGCTGCTCCTCTACAGATGGATGGAGAACAGGAAAAACAGGAAATCAGATGGAAGACAGGTGGAGGTAACTCCATCAGTGTTTCTGTCAGTGTTTAACCTTGCATGACAGATTAGTGCCACTAGAGGACAGTAAACACCAGCTGCACACATGTGCTGTAACTGGATGTGTTAAATATTTTCAGTTACCTGCAGCCCAGCAGAAGAGCAGAGCTCCAGGATCCACATGTGACTCCACCTATGAGACCATGACTCCAGCCCCCACAGACCAGGACCACATCTATTCAACCCTCACCGACATGCAGTACATGTCACATGTGCGATTCAGTCAGACGGACACAATTTCCTGCAAATCAGTAACATCCCAGTAAAATCCTGAAATGTTTCCATCACAAACTCATCCACAGATACGTCTGTGATGTTTATAACTGTATAACTATAAACATCAGTTATAATATTTATCATTTTCAAGTTTTTTTTATTTCTGTATGTTTGTTATCACTTCAGTTTATAAGCCCCGCCTCTCTGAGCTGTGGGTGTAAATGAAGGCTAACCCCTGAACTTTGTCCTCTTGCTGCCGTCCCTACAGACGCTGGATTTCACATCACGTATGTTACATGATTGTCACTAATCTAATGACTTAATAACTTTTGCTACAATGTGATTAAAGAGGCCACTTTGACCAGCTTCACATTAAAAGGCCGTAAATAAGATTACACTAAATAATGTGTTTTGGTATCAAACATAATTAACCTTTGTATTGTAAATTCTTTACATAGCTGAATGGTTCCTCTTTAACTGTGTTTAATAGTAAAACGTTGCAATGCTTCACACTTTATCTGATTCTTGCTCCTGTGAGTGTTGCTGGTCTGTTGCCATCGTACTTACTGACCTGTGATCATCTAATCAACTAAATCCAGCTATCAGTATGAGCACTGATGCTGGATCTGTACTAGTGTGCTACGATCAATACTTTGTTTCCAAGTCCAGCATGCAGCTCACTGAACTGTGTTAAGTCAGTCATTTCTTTGGAAATAAAAAATGTACGCCACGCAGTCACTATAAAAATATCTTTTTCATGTTGGTTGTCACGTTTGTTTTATTTAAATCTAATCAACAGAAGCTGACCCGACGAGACACAGGGACATTTACACTCAGGTCTACAAAAAGCAGTTTCAAAATAAAAGCTGAAAGTATGCAAATGAATGATGACTGATCTCATGACACAGTGTTCTTCCCCACAGAAGCTACATTTGTGGGTTAAAGTATCAGTATTGGCATCGATGCTTATAATTGGCCGTGTATTTACCTGGTATCACATCAGTGCCAACGTTTGCAGCATCACACACAACTGTCTTACTGAGCTGGTCCTGCTGATCATTTGAAATGATCTGAGAGCAGTTACTCAGGCCTGCACCTGAGCGTTACTGCCCTGGTTGGGCCCAAGGTGACGCTGACATTTATCTATTCTGTGTCTACAGTTTCCTGAGCTTTCACATGTAAGTGTACGATGTTGAACAGCTTTCTTTATTCACTCTTACCCTGTATGTGAGTCCAGAACTCTGGGCATGACACTAACCTGTGCCTACATCTTAAATCTGAGTATCTTGGTCGAATAAAGACTGAACAGAAAAGTTCTGAAGTGCGTTTTCGGTCTTTGGTGTTCAGCCCTCGTGTTTTTGAATGTGTCCTGATGGCTTTAAATTTAGAAAAACTCTTAGAATGAAAAGCAAATAATTCATAATTCCCAAAAACATCCCAAAAGCAAACTGAGACATTTAATATTTCCTCAATATTTCTGACTCATTTTAAATTTGATTTCAGCAACACGTCTTAAAATTGACTTGAGGGGAAAAAAAGGCTGAAAAAAAGAGGTGGAGCAGCAGCTGACCGGGTTATTTTCAGCAGGTCCGTCACATGATCAAGTATAAAAACATCATCAGTTGTTCACCAATGTGCAAAAACCTGCATCTACAGACGGTGGAACAGTCTCAGAATAATGTTCCTCACTGTGATCTACAGAACATCATATCCTCAACGTCCTCACAGATCCTGGAGGAATCTCTGTGCGCAGGGTCGACTCTGGGATGAAATCAGTGCATCAGGACTTCCAGACATCAGCGTATGCGAGCAGCTCGGCGTGCCGCCCACACCTGCAGGTTACAGCTTCATCACTCAGAGAAGAAGCCACATGATGATGGACACATGATGGAGAAACTATCTCCTCCGGACCAAAACTGATCTGAGGTCAGAGAGAACCTCGTGTACACATCTGTCTGGAGCTGCTGTGTCTCATGTCTTCAGCGTGTCTCTGCGTCATCACTGATTCAGGATCTGTTCACAGCTCCGCCCACCTGGACCACACCCACCTCAGCTTTTATTAACATCAGAGCACAAAGGTCTGTTTGTTTTAATCAGTCTTTCATATGACTGTTTGACGTCCCACTCAGCGTCGTCTTCTTCTGTGTCCAGATTACTTTGTGTCTCTGGTTGTGTGTGTGGTTGTGATCGTCGTGCTGTCGGCTGGGTTCCTGCTGCTCCTCTACAGATGGATGGAGAACAGGAAAAACAGGAAATCAGATGGAAGATAGGTGGAGGTAACTCCATCAGTGTTTCTGTCAATGTTTTATTTTTATTTAACCTTTATTTAACCAGGAATGTCCCGTTGAGATCAAAAACCTCTTTTTCAAGGGAGTCCTGGCCAAGAGGCAGCACATTTCCAAACAAATACATACGAACAAACAAAGTTAAAATTACACAAAACAATTACACATTATTGAGGCAGTCTGTAGGCCTTTGAGTTTAGTTTTAAAAACATTTAAAGACAACAGTTCAGTCAGTTTCCAGTCTTTCTGTAACAGGTTCCATGAAAAAGGCACAGAGTGGACAAAGGCTTTCTTACCCAGCGCTGTGCGGAAAGAACCACTATTTGTCCTTGTGACCAAAGTACAGATATAAGGAGGCAGCAATCCAAGCATAGCTTTGTAAATAAAAGTGTACCAATGCCCCTGTCTTCTAATGGCCAAAGAAGGCCATTTTACTCTTAAGTACAAGTCACAGTGATGGGTCAGATATCTACAGTTGGTAATAAACCTCAAGGAAGCATGACACATCGTGTCCAACATTAGAAGACATGAAGAAGAAGCGTTCATATACAGAATGTCACCATAATCTAACACAGATAAAGGTGGCAGTGACAAGGCGTTTTTTCACTGCAAAAGAAAAGCACTGCTTATTACGGAAGAAAAAACGAAGTTTAAGTCTCAGTTTCTTTACAAGTCTCTCTACATGTGGTTTAAAGGTGAAGGAGTCATCAATCCAGACACCAAGGTATTTATATTCATGAACCATCTCTATGACATTTCCTTCAAGGGTGGACACCACTGGAATAGGCTCCGTGACCTGCTTTGACTTAGAAAACAACATTAACCTTGCATGACAGATTATTGCCACTAGAGGGCAGCAAACACCAGCTGCATACATACATGTGCTGTAACTGGATGTGTTAAATATTTTCAGTTACCTGCAGCCCAGCAGAAGAGCGGAGCTCCAGGATCCACATGTGACTCCACCTATGAGACCATGACTCCAGCCCCCACAGACCAGGACCACATCTACTCCACCCTCACCGACACACAGCACACACTTTGCTAATGCTCAGCAAACCACAGGATGATATTTGATAGTCTGTACATAATAAAAGAAACAGATCTGTCTGCATCAGCGAGCTTTGGTTGAAACAGCTGACACAGCTCCAGTGTTTGTGTCCTGTCTCAAGAAAACAAACATTTTGGTCCCTGATTAACCGAGCTGCATTCAGTCCTTTCTGAGGACTACATTCCTCCGTACGTGTTGATAATCTGGAATTTCAGCAACTGAAAGAAACATCCTGCCAATCCTGGCACTTAACAGCTAGCGTACACTATGTTACTCTGTTTGTGTCGGGGGACCCGATCCTTGCTTAAAGTGTGATGCTAAATAAAGTGCTTTTAATAAAGTGAAAGGTGTGCTGCTAAAGTGCTATACAGATTATAATATAAATAACAGTAAGGGAGTCCTCCTCCTTACGAGGAGAAATCTGCTCTCTCTTTCTAGTCCCTGTCAGGACTCTTGCTGCAGCATTTTGGATCAGCTGAAGGCTTTTCAG
>NW_024582805.1:147736-160075 GCF_018398535.1 Haplochromis burtoni
AAAAAGAGAGAATACTCGTGCTAAAGGGAGGAGCTGCTGCTGTGCGGGTCCACTGATGTTGCTGCTGCTGCATTATATCCTTTTAATGTAAAGCCAGTTTTGCAACCAATTCCTGTTTGTAATCACAACGCAGTCTGCCATTAGATATCTGCTCCAGGGCGGTGATGAGCGCGCAGTCGTTAAATGACGACGGCTCATCTTTCAGAAAACTGCAGTCGGGACTTTTGTGGCAATCTGCCAAACTAGAATTTGTGTTAATCTGTGTTCTGATGCGAGGTCGGTGATAGACGGGAGGTCACGAGATGAGCGGGAAAATAAGCCCATGGCTTTCATGTCACGACACGTCAGCAGCCGAGGACGTCTTTCCAAGAAAACTGCAGTTTTTGTGGAACAGCAGGTGTGTATTACAGTTCCAGTTTCCCCCTCTGGGGACAAAAACACCTCCTTACACGTCCAACGCTCGCTGACTTCCATGGCCAGCTTCCAGCTTTCTAAGAGCTGAGCACAGACCTGACGGGGCTGAGCAGCTGAAGCCGTCTGCTGCGAGGATGCAACCTCAGCCGTGCTTCCACATCTGCAGAAGCTCGGCGGATTCTCTGCTACACTTCCTGTTGCGTTTGCTGCATGTCTGCCGAGTAACACCCAGACTAAAAGCATCTGGCATTGTGCTCTGAACGGTGTCATGCAGTCCGGCTGCAGTACTTACAGTACACGGTGAGGTTGAAAGGGGTGGTGGTAGATTTCGTTGTCAGCGAGTTAGATGCTGTGCAGTAGATCGGACCCACCAGGTCCGTCCTCAGAACATTTTTGATGGTCAGCACGCTGGACGAGTTCGTCTGCGATACAAACCCGAGGACAGAAGACAAACAATGAGGATGACTCAGGTAGAAGTGAAACACCGACCCAAAGTTTCACATCAAACAACGCAGAAACAGTCAGGGTTGAACTGACCTTTATCTCTGTGATGCGCGTGCCGTCGACCACGATGGGCGCGCTGCCGTTGATCCATTTGAAGCTGAGCGAGGAGCCTATAGCGCTGCAGGTAAGAATCACAGTGCTGTTGTATTCAATGGCATCAGGGACGTTGGACTTGATGTCCACGTTGGAGACGGGCTCTGCAGGGAGGAACCAACACAGCAGCAGAGGACAGCATGAGCACAAACGTTCTTTCTGATTTTTTAAGGATTTTTCTCCTCGCAGCTTCCAAGAATGAATTGTTATTTTACATTTTGTCCTACCATCACTTTCTCTGAATACTCCACACCATTTTGTCTGGCAGAAATGAGTTAAACACACCCAGCTGCATCGTTTCCCCTTTGAATGAGGGCCTTATGGACGGTTAGCTTGACTGTGCAGAAGCAGATTAAGCACTGCTGGATTGTTGGTTTAAGGCCAACGTTTGCATCACCTCCTCGTTTGTAGATGATGACTAACCAAGTAAGCATCACCATAAAAGCTGAGCAGAGTTAAAGCAGCCTCTGTGTGCGAGTTAGAGCAGGTTGGGGATCTCAGCGAGGTCTACTAGCACTGCCTGCTGCCTTTGGCTCTCAGTGAGGGGAGGCCGACTCAGAGGACAAACATAAAACATTACTTCCTTTTCTAATTGGTTGTGAAGGACACAGGTTTGATTGGGTCGAGCCTGCTCAGGCCTTGCACTAGTTTGGGACTGTGTCAGGGTGTGTGAAGGCGAATATTTCCACAGATTAAAATTAATCAGCATCTTTATTTGTGAAATCCTACTACAAATGAGCAGCCAGCGGCGCAGGCCGGCTTCTCTTCATACAATTGTGCTCTGAAATCGTGATGAAGACGAAAGAGAAACAGAAGCAACCGGCTCGACTCGTTTGCAGTAATCCTGGAGCTACTGTTCACTGGTGATTAAGCAACAGTGGGTGTGTGGGAACGCAAAGGAGTGGAAACCAGTCGGCCTTCAGGAGCTTCACACCATCGCTACTTTGAGATTACTGTTCTAGGATAGCTTGGCTGACAACAGATAAGCTGACTGATCCACAGGAACATTAAAGATCCACTCTGGTGCAAAGAGAGTCAGTGGGTGTGGATATTTGAATTTGTGTAATTACTCCAGAAACTGCTTTACTGGTTTTATCAGGCAACAAAACCAGCACATGATATAGATCCATAATAACTAGAGTATTATTGGTCACCAGAGGTACAGGAGACAGAGAGACATGAGGGCACAGCTAACATGAAGGAAGCTGTTTGTGTTTCTCTGATTTCACTGGTGATTCTACACATGCAGCTTTTATGTCCCAGTAACAGAAATCAAGTTAGTCTTCTCTAACGTGACCTCCAAAATAAGAGCCTGTAGGCATGCTGGCAGGCTGAGTGGCAGGATGTTCCTGTTGGAGGTTTGTCATAGTTACAGCCAGCTCACATCACCTAATGATGCTGCTGCTTTACAATCTAGCTCACAGATCAGTATGAAGCCAAGCTCTCTAAGCCAGCCCACAGCTGCTGCTGCACCTGCAAGCTGCTTTGTAACCCACCTCCAAAGCAGCAGCTTTTCACCTGTGACCATAACGAGGACTCAGAAAAGAGCTCCAGCCACGAGGAGAACATTAAGCATCCAGCACATCCATATTCACACTGTCTGTGCACCACACACTCTGCTTATTATCACAGACACAATCCAGCAGCTGCAAAGCAACACCAGCAGCGTTTTGGGTTTCATGCAGCTGCTGAAGGACACATCTGGTTTATAATGTTAGGTCAGAACATCAGAGCTGACACACACACACACACACACACACACACACACACACACACACACGTGTGTATTTATATCCTTGTGGGACATCTACCTGACATAATGCTCTCCCCAGCCCCTGACCCTAACCCAGCCTAAACTGTAACCCTGACACTCAAATCACACTTTGGCCCCACAAAGCTGAGTACACACGGCCACACTGACTGGAAGGTGCAGTGTCACGAGCCACGCCCTCACACACTGCTGGTTATTTGAAATGAACGAGTTGCGGAGCCGCTAGCGCACCGGCGCAAAGATTTTTCCTCCTCCAACAGGTGGCCCTCGAAGGTCTGGATAAACTGTTCGGCTTCTAAACATCGCATAACTCGCTCTCTAAGACTGCAGGGATAAGCAGGCGTGGCTCACGGCTAAATTCCATTTTAAAAAGTGGGCATTGTACGGGCAGCTGTCCCGTGGGTACGTTATAAGCCCCAAACTAGACACTTTCAGTATTTATTAATCGCCCTGTGATCAGCTCGGCTCTGCCGCAGTCTCACACGACGCTTCCATTTATCTGAAGCCCCGCCTCTGCAGGTAACAGCACAGGTATGGCACACATTACTACTCACCGACCACCAGAAGTTTAGTCTCTCCAAATAGAGCTCTGGTTGTTATCACATTGACGTTATAGTCCCCACTGTCCCCAGGCGTCAGGGCGGAAAGGGTCAAGGAGCCGTCGGTAGAGTTAAGTGAAGCTCTCCCCGTGTAAGCGTCTTCCACGATCACAGTTCCACCAATAAATGTAGCCACACCATTTGGGCCATTGAAAGTCCAGGTTATGACGCTGGGCGGGTAACTAATCAGAGGTTTCAGGGTGACATTTCCCCCCACAAGTGCAGACACGGGACCTGCGGGCAGAATGCCCTGCCCCACACAGCATCCTGCAAGGAACACATTAGACAATAATAA
Source organism: Haplochromis burtoni (assembly GCF_018398535.1). Lineage (NCBI taxonomy): Eukaryota > Metazoa > Chordata > Actinopteri > Cichliformes > Cichlidae > Haplochromis > Haplochromis burtoni. The sequence continues at coordinate 151,413 of NW_024582805.1, forward strand.
TAATAATAATAATAATAATAATAATAATAATAAGTAAAAACTACGAAAAGCTCATGAAGCAGCGGAGCGCTCGGAGCTTCATCCTCTCACCGAGCAGCGGCAGCAGGAGCAGGAGCGACTTCAGGGAGAGCGGATCCATCCGGACGGTTCAAGTGTTCCCAGCAGAGAGAGACACGGAGGAGACGCGGCAGTACCTGCTGCTGTTAGAGGGATACACCCAAAGGTGAACGCGCACACGCAGACTCCCTCTTTATATGCAGCCCGCCCTGCGTCACTCTTCCTGTTTCTTAAAGAGTTTAGATTTAAACCCTCCCACCTCCACGCTCAGGTGCCCCCCCCACACACACCTACCTTACCTCTGAGACCACTGAGCGCGGTCTTCTGCTCGTCCCCCGGCCCCCTGTGCTCACGGTGTGTCTTTACTCTGGGGGTTCTTGTGTTTGTTTCTGGTGTTTTTGGACACTGAGTGATTCCTAATAAAGTGGATATAACTCGTGACTTTACTGTTAGAGTCGTTTCCTGGAAATCAAACAGTATCTGCGGATGTTATGAAATGAACGTTGGATGAATGCATCATGTGTAACGCATCAAAGGCATGTCAGACACTTATGAGTTAGCCCATCTCTAACCATAACTGTGGTTGAATAGACGCACAAAGAAAGTGGACCTGCAGTTCAGTGAGGCGATGCTTCCACCCAGTGGAGAGACACTCAACGTGGAGCTATCAGCTGCAATGATCACACTAACACCTGCAAATATTTAGATATATAATCTGAATGCTAATTTACTGATTAGATTGTTCTAGGAGAGGCCCAACTCTGAGTACAGTCTGTATCAAAAGTACTGACAGGAAACTGCGTGCTTTTGCAGAGAAAATAGGAGCTGCAGCCAGAACGTGAAACTAAGCAGGGTGTTTGATCGAATCTTAAAGTGTGTGTGACGTCGAGAGGAAGCATATAAATAACTAGGCTTCCTTTTTGTGCTTATGTGTTCGTGTGTTCAGGTCTCCGTTCCTGGGAATGTAAATAAAAGATAATTTTTTGAGCTTTGACCACTTTGAGTCGTGTCTTTCTTGGCCGTTCAAGAATACAAAGAACTGGATTTAATAGCTATCAGCTGCAATGATCGCACTAACACCTGCATGAAACTTTGTGGAAGTGAACAGGAAGCAGGCAGAATTCATTACACAGAAGTGTGTCGGCATTACGTCAGGGCCGAGTCCAACACAGTTTACCTTTACAATGCATTGAAGTGTTTTCTATGACCTTATTCAAAAGGGTAAACTTGTATATATCCTAAGGTGACCATATTTTGATTTCCAAAAATAAGGACACTTAGCTCAGTCATGAAGAACTTGCTTAAAGAAACATATTTAACATATTTAAATGACACCTCTGTGCGGTTAATGAATTATGAAATAAAATATGTCATATAGGTTTTACAAGTCAACAAGCGCAAAACAAAATATCCTCTGGAATTAAATAGTGATACAGAAATAATGGCTCATCTGCATAAGAAAAATTACCAGTACTGGGTCGGTATGAGGGCTGGACTGGGACAAACAATTGACCCGGGCATTTTGACTAGAGACCGGCCCAGCAGGTATTACAGGAGAAGCCATAAAGCCTTTGAATGAAAACGAACGCTGCTGTGACAGTGATGTACACTCTTGTTGGTTTATGTATGATTTCTATACATTTTACATCATATGACCACTTTGGTTGTAAGATTCAGATAATAATTTAATAAAAGCGAGATATTGTTAATTCCCTACCTGCCCCCTGGCAACACTTTGCTAGACCCGCCCCTGCACAGTTACCAGCTGTCAGCTACTTAGAAAAGGATCCTGGTGTTATTTGTCTCTCAGAAACAGTTCATAACTTCAACTCATTCATGTCACCTAAAAGGTAAACCTGTTTCTCCATCACAGCTCTGATGATTCAGTAAGGACATCTCCTGGTTTCATCTTCATGTTTCCCTCTCACCACATATCCAAACCGACATCATAACACCATCAGTAACATCAAAGCACCACCCAGCTGTATAGAAACTCCGTCATGCTAGCTAGTAGCAGTACGAGTTATTGTAACTGACTGTAAAAAGTCAGCACAACGAAAATAAACTCCACCTAAACTTGGTTCATATCTGACCCAGATAGACTGCAGGTCATAACTTCTTACCTGAAGTTCAGTTCACCTGACACTCGGACCGGCGGCCGCCTCGGGTCTCTGCTCCTCCTGCCTCCCCTTTCCCTCATCCACCTGCTGGCCTCTGTGGAAGCCCGCCATAGCCACCACCAAACAACTGAGTTATTTTTACACATCGACCAGCATCTGGCCAATCCACCACCTCTCATTGTTTATACCGTTACAAAAACAACAACAACAGCAACAACAAAACCATCGGTCTGTAAAGCTATGGTGGTACGAGGGAAATTTCTTTTGCAGTTCGTCTGATAAGATGCACTTGTGCTTTGGGATCTTTTAAACATCATTAGGCGCGTTGTCAGTCCCGCCTGTGAGCGCAGAACAAGCACTCACAAAGCAGCAGTTCGGGGATGATGTCTCACACGTGGGCCCTCTGTCGGAATACAGGAAAGCCCAGACATTTTTATCAGTCCCCCCGGACGCCCGGATAGAACGTGAAAAGTGGACATGTCCGGGGGTAAGAGGACGGTTGGTCACCCTAATATATCCCATATTCAGAACACATAATGTGAAATGTGGTTTGTTGCCCAGGGCAACACCGTGGCATAGTTGTGCAGACAAGGAAAGAGCGTATCCAAAGCTTTACTGAGGAACGGAGAAACAGCCTCTTCCCAATTAAAAAAGACAAAACACTCTCTGCTACGTTCTCTGTCCGTCTTTGGGGTGGAACAAATCTAAGCCATGAAAAATTAAAGCAGCTCTGGAGGAAAAAGCAGTTCAGCCTGATACGGGCAAGGTGCATCGTGTGGGTATGAAGGCCTCTAGGCCTTTCTTATCACAGCTGTGCAGTGAGATACAGAGCATCTCTTGCTCAGTGCAAACATGTGGGAGAAGAAACAGTATTTGTGCTGTGGTTTCAGCAGGCATTAACACACACACAGGAACACCGGAGAAAAACATACAGAACAAAATGCAGCAGTATATGGACACAACAACGTTTTACAGTGAGGGACGTTGTTCTGTTCACAGCTTGCCTCTGCACATCTTTACTTCTGACAAACCGCCTCTAAGATCCTCTTTGAACTTCCGGTCATGTGACTGACCTGCTGCCAGTGGACCAGATTAGCTGAGAGCTGTTTCTCTTCAGAACCACCGAGTACTTTTCCTCAGACACATGCTGCTGCCATCAAATCCAAAGTGAGCGCATATTAAGGCTGTTAACATAAACAAAGCAAACATTCAAACATTACATGTTTTCTGTGCTCTGTGAATAAAATGTGTCTTCATGAGAAATCATGGCTTCTGTTTCTGTTTTGGAACAAAATGTAAAACACAGTGTTTCCTTTTTCTAATCTTTGACAGTCAGCAGTCATCTGCTGCTAAAACCATCCATCCATTTGCTTATCCTTTTCAGGGTCGCGGGGGGCGCTGGAGCCTATCCCAGCTGTCATAGGGCGAGAGGCGGGGTACACCCTGGACAGGTCGCCAGTCTGTCGCAGGGCCAACACACAGGGACAGACAACCATTCACACTCACATTCACTCGCACATTCACACCTAGTGACAATTTGGATTATCCAATTAACCTATCCCCACAAGCTGCATGTCTTTGGACGGTGGGAGGAAGCCGGAGTACCCGGAGGGAACCCACGCAAACACGGGGAGAACATGCAAACTCCACACAGAAAGACCCCGGCCTGATGGTGGAATTGAACTCAGGACCTTCTTGCTGTGCGGCAACAGTGCTAACCACCGTGCCACCGTGCTGCCGTGCTGCTAAAACCATCAGACTTTATGTAGTCTGGTAACAGAGTGAAAAATAACTGCTGCTGTGACGCTGTCACTTCCTGTGCCAATGAACCACAGCTATCTGACCACATCTATATGCAGCACACACCACCTCATGGTTACCAGCAACACAGAGATCGAGACCCTTCTCACTCAGTCTTCACTAAACCGTTAAACTGACTGTGTGAATGGAAGGATGGGTGTTTTTGGCTGAGGGCCCTTCATTGTAAGAACCAGCACGATCTACACCACTATGATCTATATTCATATCTCGTTTCTTTTCACCACTGAGGAACAAACTGTGGTCTCTTCCACAGCATGTCTTTATCCTGTCTTCCTTCTCTCACCCCAACCGGTCGCAGCAGATGGCCCCGCCCCTCCCTGAGCCTGGTTCTGCCGGAGGTTTCTTCCTGTTAAAAGGGAGTTTTTCCTTCCCACTGTCGCCAAAGTGCTTGCTCATAGGGGGTCATATGATTGTTGGGTTTTTCTCTGTATCTATGAAGCGCCTTGAGGCGACTTTTGTTGTGATTTGGCGCTATATAAATAAAATTGAATTGAATTGAATTATTAACAGATTTGTTCTAGGAAAGTGACACTAGCTTCACAGTAGTGAATTGTCATCCAGAGGCCAGAGCAGACAGACGACGAGGGAACCTGCAAAACATGTGACTCTGAGCTTTTCTCTGGTCCCCTCCCCAATCAGACCAGGAGTGACATGTTTAGCCGCATGTTCTCCTTAAATTGCTGGCTGTCTGAGTGGTGTCCCAGAAACGATGTGGGCTTCATAGATAATTGGCAAACCTTCTGGAGGAAACCTGGTCTTGTTAGGAGAGACGGCATCCATCCCACTTTGATGGAGCAGCTCTCATTTCTAGAAATATGGACAATTCTTCAACGCACATATTAAACAAATATGTAAGACTGCGTTCTTCCATTTGTGCAACATCTCTAAAGTTAGAAATATCCTGTCTCAGAGTGACGCTGAAAAACTAGTTCATGCATTTATTACTTCCAGGCTGGACGACTGTAATTCATTATTATCAGGAAGTCCTAAAAACTCCGCCCTGCGACAGACTGGCGACCTGTCCAGGGTGTACCCCGCCTCTCGCCCTATGACAGCTGGGATAGGCTCCAGCGCCCCCCACGACCCTGAAAAGGATAAGCAAATGGATGGATGGTTTTAGCAGCAGATGACTGCTGACTGTCAAAGATTAGAAAAAGGAAACACTGTGTTTTACATTTTGTTCCAAAACAGAAACAGAAGCCATGATTTCTCATGAAGACACATTTTATTCACAGAGCACAGAAAACATGTAATGTTTGAATGTTTGCTTTGTTTATGTTAACAGCCTTAATATGCGCTCACTTTGGATTTGATGGCAGCAGCATGTGTCTGAGGAAAAGTACTCGGTGGTTCTGAAGAGAAACAGCTCTCAGCTAATCTGGTCCACTGGCAGCAGGTCAGTCACATGACCGGAAGTTCAAAGAGGATCTTAGAGGCGGTTTGTCAGAAGTAAAGATGTGCAGAGGCAAGCTGTGAACAGAACAACGTCCCTCACTATAAAACGTTGTTGTGTCCATATACTGCTGCATTTTGTTCTGTATGTTTTTCTCCGGTGTTCCTGTGTGTGTGTTAATGCCTGCTGAAACCACAGCACAAATACTGTTTCTTCTCCCACATGTTTGCACTGAGCAAGAGATGCTCTGTATCTCACTGCACAGCTGTGATAAGAAAGGCCTAGAGGCCTTCATACCCACACGATGCACCTTGCCCGTATCAGGCTGAACTGCTTTTTCCTCCAGAGCTGCTTTAATTTTTCATGGCTTAGATTTGTTCCACCCCAAAGACGGACAGAGAACGTAGCAGAGAGTGTTTTGTCTTTTTTAATTGGGAAGAGGCTGTTTCTCCGTTCCTCAGTAAAGCTTTGGATACGCTCTTTCCTTGTCTGCACAACTATGCCACAGTGTTGCCCTGGGCAACAAACCACATTTCACATTATGTGTTCTGAATATGGGATATATTAGGGTGACCAACCGTCCTCTTACCCCCGGACATGTCCACTTTTCACGTTCTATCCGGGCGTCCGGGGGGACTGATAAAAATGTCTGGGCTTTCCTGTATTCCGACAGAGGGCCCACGTGTGAGACATCATCCCCGAACTGCTGCTTTGTGAGTGCTTGTTCTGCGCTCACAGGCGGGACTGACAACGCGCCTAATGATGTTTAAAAGATCCCAAAGCACAAGTGCATCTTATCAGACGAACTGCAAAAGAAATTTCCCTCGTACCAACCATAGCTTTACAGACCGATGGTTTTGTTGTTGCTGTTGTTGTTGTTTTTGTAACGGTATAAACAATGAGAGGTGGTGGATTGGTCAGATGCTGGTCGATGTGTAAAAATAACTCCGTTGTTTGGTGGTGGCTGTGGCAGAGCTTCCACAGAGGCCAGCAGGTGGATGAGGGAAGGGGAGGCAGGAGGAGCAGAGACCCGAGGCGGCCGCCGGTCCGAGTGTCAGGTGAACTGAACTTCAGGTAAGAAGTTATGACCTGCAGTCTACTCTGGGTCAGATATGAACCAAGTTATGAGTTTATTTTCGTTGTGCTGACTTTTTACAGTCAGTTACAATAACTCGTACTGCTACTAGCTAGCATGACGGAGTTTCTATATCAGCTGGGATGGTTTTGAGTTCCACTGATGTAAGTGTGTATGATGTCAGTTTGGATTATGCTGGTGAGAGGGAAACATGAAGATGAAACCAGGAGATGTCCTTACTGAATCATCAGAGCTCAGTGATGGAGAAACAGGTTTACCTTTTAGGTGACATGAATGAGTGTGAAGTTATGAACTGTTTCTGAGAGACAAATAACACCAGGATCCTTTTCTAAGTAGCTGACAGCTGGTAACTGTGCAGGGGCGGGTCTAGCAAAGTGTTGCCAGGGGGCAGGTAGGGAATTAACAATATCTCGCTTTTATTAAATTATTATCTGAATCTTACAACCAAAGTGGTCATATGATGTAAAATGTATAGAAATCATACATAAACCAACAAGAGTGTACATCACTGTCACAGCAGCGTTCGTTTTCATTCAAAGGCTTTATGGCTTCTCCTGTAATACCTGCTGGGCCGGTCTCTAGTCAAAATGCCCGGGTCAATTGTTTGTCCCAGTCCAGCCCTCATACCGACCCAGTACTGGTAATTTTTCTTATGCAGATGAGCCATTATTTCTGTATCACTATTTAATTCCAGAGGATATTTTGTTTTGCGCTTGTTGACTTGTAAAACCTATATGACATATTTTATTTCATAATTCATTAACCGCACAGAGGTGTCATTTAAATATGTTAAATATGTTTCTTTAAGCAAGTTCTTCATGACTGAGCTAAGTGTCCTTATTTTTGGAAATCAAAATATGGTCACCTTAGGATATATACAAGTTTACCCTTTTGAATAAGGTCATAGAAAACACTTCAATGCATTGTAAAGGTAAACTGTGTTGGACTCGGCCCTGACGTAATGCCGACACACTTCTGTGTAATGAATTCTGCCTGCTTCCTGTTCACTTCCACAAAGTTTCATGCAGGTGTTAGTGCGATCATTGCAGCTGATAGCTATTAAATCCAGTTCTTTGTATTCTTGAACGGCCAAGAAAGACACGACTCAAAGTGGTCAAAGCTCAAAAAATTATCTTTTATTTACATTCCCAGGAACGGAGACCTGAACACACGAACACATAAGCACAAAAAGGAAGCCTAGTTATTTATATGCTTCCTCTCGACGTCACACACACTTTAAGATTCGATCAAACACCCTGCTTAGTTTCACGTTCTGGCTGCAGCTCCTATTTTCTCTGCAAAAGCACGCAGTTTCCTGTCAGTACTTTTGATACAGACTGTACTCAGAGTTGGGCCTCTCCTAGAACAATCTAATCAGTAAATTAGCATTCAGATTATATATCTAAATATTTGCAGGTGTTAGTGTGATCATTGCAGCTGATAGCTCCACGTTGAGTGTCTCTCCACTGGGTGGAAGCATCGCCTCACTGAACTGCAGGTCCACTTTCTTTGTGCGTCTATTCAACCACAGTTATGGTTAGAGATGGGCTAACTCATAAGTGTCTGACATGCCTTTGATGCGTTACACATGATGCATTCATCCAACGTTCATTTCATAACATCCGCAGATACTGTTTGATTTCCAGGAAACGACTCTAACAGTAAAGTCACGAGTTATATCCACTTTATTAGGAATCACTCAGTGTCCAAAAACACCAGAAACAAACACAAGAACCCCCAGAGTAAAGACACACCGTGAGCACAGGGGGCCGGGGGACGAGCAGAAGACCGCGCTCAGTGGTCTCAGAGGTAAGGTAGGTGTGTGTGGGGGGGGCACCTGAGCGTGGAGGTGGGAGGGTTTAAATCTAAACTCTTTAAGAAACAGGAAGAGTGACGCAGGGCGGGCTGCATATAAAGAGGGAGTCTGCGTGTGCGCGTTCACCTTTGGGTGTATCCCTCTAACAGCAGCAGGTACTGCCGCGTCTCCTCCGTGTCTCTCTCTGCTGGGAACACTTGAACCGTCCGGATGGATCCGCTCTCCCTGAAGTCGCTCCTGCTCCTGCTGCCGCTGCTCGGTGAGAGGATGAAGCTCCGAGCGCTCCGCTGCTTCATGAGCTTTTCGTAGTTTTTACTTATTATTATTATTATTATTATTATTATTATTATTATTATTATT
>NW_024582805.1:160952-167874 GCF_018398535.1 Haplochromis burtoni
TGTGTGTGTGTGTGTGTGTGTGTGTGTGTGTGTGTGTGTGTGTGTCAGCTCTGATGTTCTGACCTCACATTAAAAACCAGATGTGTCCTTCAGCAGCTGCATGAAACCCAAAACGCTGCTGGTGTTGCTTTGCAGCTGCTGGATTGTGTCTGTGATAATAAGCAGAGTGTGTGGTGCACAGACAGTGTGAATATGGATGTGCTGGATGCTTAATGTTCTCCTCGTGGCTGGAGCTCTTTTCTGAGTCCTCGTTATGGTCACAGGTGAAAAGCTGCTGCTTTGGAGGTGGGTTACAAAGCAGCTTGCAGGTGCAGCAGCAGCTGTGGGCTGGCTTAGAGAGCTTGGCTTCATACTGATCTGTGAGCTAGATTGTAAAGCAGCAGCATCATTAGGTGATGTGAGCTGGCTGTAACTATGACAAACCTCCAACAGGAACATCCTGCCACTCAGCCTGCCAGCATGCCTACAGGCTCTTATTTTGGAGGTCACGTTAGAGAAGACTAACTTGATTTCTGTTACTGGGACATAAAAGCTGCATGTGTAGAATCACCAGTGAAATCAGAGAAACACAAACAGCTTCCTTCATGTTAGCTGTGCCCTCATGTCTCTCTGTCTCCTGTACCTCTGGTGACCAATAATACTCTAGTTATTATGGATCTATATCATGTGCTGGTTTTGTTGCCTGATAAAACCAGTAAAGCAGTTTCTGGAGTAATTACACAAATTCAAATATCCACACCCACTGACTCTCTTTGCACCAGAGTGGATCTTTAATGTTCCTGTGGATCAGTCAGCTTATCTGTTATCAGCCAAGCTATCCTAGAACAGTAATCTCAAAGTAGCGATGGTGTGAAGCTCCTGAAGGCCGACTGGTTTCCACTCCTTTGCGTTCCCACACACCCACTGTTGCTTAATCACCAGTGAACAGTAGCTCCAGGATTACTGCAAACGAGTCGAGCCGGTTGCTTCTGTTTCTCTTTCGTCTTCATCACGATTTCAGAGCACAATTGTATGAAGAGAAGCCGGCCTGCGCCGCTGGCTGCTCATTTGTAGTAGGATTTCACAAATAAAGATGCTGATTAATTTTAATCTGTGGAAATATTCGCCTTCACACACCCTGACACAGTCCCAAACTAGTGCAAGGCCTGAGCAGGCTCGACCCAATCAAACCTGTGTCCTTCACAACCAATTAGAAAAGGAAGTAATGTTTTATGTTTGTCCTCTGAGTCGGCCTCCCCTCACTGAGAGCCAAAGGCAGCAGGCAGTGCTAGTAGACCTCGCTGAGATCCCCAACCTGCTCTAACTCGCACACAGAGGCTGCTTTAACTCTGCTCAGCTTTTATGGTGATGCTTACTTGGTTAGTCATCATCTACAAACGAGGAGGTGATGCAAACGTTGGCCTTAAACCAACAATCCAGCAGTGCTTAATCTGCTTCTGCACAGTCAAGCTAACCGTCCATAAGGCCCTCATTCAAAGGGGAAACGATGCAGCTGGGTGTGTTTAGCTCATTTCTGCCAGACAAAATGGTGTGGAGTATTCAGAGAAAGTGATGGTAGGACAAAATGTAAAATAACAATTCATTCTTGGAAGCTGCGAGGAGAAAAATCCTTAAAAAATCAGAAAGAACGTTTGTGCTCATGCTGTCCTCTGCTGCTGTGTTGGTTCCTCCCTGCAGAGCCCGTCTCCAACGTGGACATCAAGTCCAACGTCCCTGATGCCATTGAATACAACAGCACTGTGATTCTTACCTGCAGCGCTATAGGCTCCTCGCTCAGCTTCAAATGGATCAACGGCAGCGCGCCCATCGTGGTCGACGGCACGCGCATCACAGAGATAAAGGTCAGTTCAACCCTGACTGTTTCTGCGTTGTTTGATGTGAAACTTTGGGTCGGTGTTTCACTTCTACCTGAGTCATCCTCATTGTTTGTCTTCTGTCCTCGGGTTTGTATCGCAGACGAACTCGTCCAGCGTGCTGACCATCAAAAATGTTCTGAGGACGGACCTGGTGGGTCCGATCTACTGCACAGCATCTAACTCGCTGACAACGAAATCTACCACCACCCCTTTCAACCTCACCGTGTACTGTAAGTACTGCAGCCGGACTGCATGACACCGTTCAGAGCACAATGCCAGATGCTTTTAGTCTGGGTGTTACTCGGCAGACATGCAGCAAACGCAACAGGAAGTGTAGCAGAGAATCCGCCGAGCTTCTGCAGATGTGGAAGCACGGCTGAGGTTGCATCCTCGCAGCAGACGGCTTCAGCTGCTCAGCCCCGTCAGGTCTGTGCTCAGCTCTTAGAAAGCTGGAAGCTGGCCATGGAAGTCAGCGAGCGTTGGACGTGTAAGGAGGTGTTTTTGTCCCCAGAGGGGGAAACTGGAACTGTAATACACACCTGCTGTTCCACAAAAACTGCAGTTTTCTTGGAAAGACGTCCTCGGCTGCTGACGTGTCGTGACATGAAAGCCATGGGCTTATTTTCCCGCTCATCTCGTGACCTCCCGTCTATCACCGACCTCGCATCAGAACACAGATTAACACAAATTCTAGTTTGGCAGATTGCCACAAAAGTCCCGACTGCAGTTTTCTGAAAGATGAGCCGTCGTCATTTAACGACTGCGCGCTCATCACCGCCCTGGAGCAGATATCTAATGGCAGACTGCGTTGTGATTACAAACAGGAATTGGTTGCAAAACTGGCTTTACATTAAAAGGATATAATGCAGCAGCAGCAACATCAGTGGACCCGCACAGCAGCAGCTCCTCCCTTTAGCACGAGTGAAAACGCATAAAGGAGCGTTTAATGGATAAGAAGCAGGTTTCATTCCTATTTTCCTCTTTCAAAGTAATCAAAAGCACTTTGGGAACCTTCAGCCCTCAGAACTCATACTAATAATAAAACACCACATTTAAACGTATCATTTAGTACAGAGGGAGGAGCTACAGAGAACGTGCCTTACCACTGTGGAGTCCATGCAACTGTGGCTGGGAACCCCCACACATGCATGTTTACTAGCGGTGTCCCACTGATTAGTGCCCCACTGTGACAGTGACATGTGGAACCTTAGTATTACACAAATTCCATTTAAATAATAACAAATCAAATATATGCAGTGCTGTTTATCTCAGCTACACGTGCAAACACTCGCTGCCCTCACATTTGTGTTTCCCAAAGAGCGAGCTCAGCTGTGAGGGGGACCTGCTGTTTCAGGGCTCTCTGATGCATACTCTTAATGCTGGCATGTTTCGTGACACCTGCATATTTAGCATTCCTGTACAGGTATTTCCTGTTAGCTGTGGCAGTTGGACAGTTAGCCCGGTCTTTACTCTTACATTGTTTGTAGCATTGCACCTGAATGAGCGAATGAGCTCCACACCTGCCGCACAACAAAGGTCAAACATGAGTCAGGCCCGGTCGGTCCTTCACACCCCGGCATTTAAAGTCCTCAGTAAGCACAGAGGTGTCACTGCTGGGTGAGACGTGACCATTGCTACTCACACACGCAGGCATGTGTGTGTTTGTGTGTTTGCACGGCGCGCCCTCTCAGTCTGTGCTAACCACACTGTGTACACACTTCCACTCCTGCATGACTAACCTGAGAGGCAGCGAAAAGCCACAGCAACCGCTGCTGAACTCTGTTATTAATTAATATGAAGCTGACGGCTTCATCGGGTCTGGAAGGAACTCCCAGTTAGCCACGGGGGCGAAATCTGTTTCTCTACAAGCCTGGAAAAGCTGTTCTTGTAGAGCTGGAATCACAACGAGCAAATATATGCTGGACTGTGTTCACTGTGGTGTTTAAAGGAGAACAATCAACCATATGGAGTTTGTTCTAAAGCAGTAGTTTGTCTCAGGCCTGGACGACTGTGCTTGATTTGTTAGCTTGTTATTCCTGCAGGTCTACAAAGCGATGAAGATGAGGTGAGATGAGTTTTACTGGTGGGGAAAAGATAACTTCATTCATAATCTCTGAGCACTAATTATCAAACAATAAGGGAAAGTAAGTAAAAGGGAATTATTGCAGTCATTCTGTATTAATGTCACATGAAAGGATGTAGTCACTGACTCCACCCATCACGTTTCTGCTGCTGCCATCTTGGCGATTAGAGCTGCTGATTTGTCAGTCGGTTTAATGATGAAGTACAAACTGTTTACAGTCATGTTGCACTCCCCCTCTCCACAGACGGACCTGATGATGTCACCCTCACGCCTGCAAATCCACCCAAGTTCATCCAGGCTGGTTCCACGTTCAACCTGACCTGCTCGGCCAGCTCCCTGCCGCCCGCCTCCTTCACGTGGTACTATAACGGGACGAGGATCGAGACTTCCAGCTCCGTCCTCACTCTGGATATGATCAAAGGGTACACGAAGATGGCTAACTACACCTGTCGGGCTGAAAATCCCAAGAGCAAACGCAGCGTCCCTTCCCCAGCTGTTTCCTTCGCCATTATGGGTGAGTGGCGAGTGGGGTCATTGTAGAGCTACTACAAGTCCAGGAGGAAGTCTGGCTGTGATTATCTGCACAATGTTATGTTATTCATATATATATATATATATATATATATATAAAAAACATAGTTAGTGGTGTCTGTCAGGTTGGCATTCATATGTAACACAGAGTTTATTGAGTATCCAGGAACATAAAAGCCAGTCAGGCAGACTGAAGGACTCCTGCTCTTTTCTCTGTCCGAGGCTTTTAAAGGATGAGTCATAATAAGTGCTCGTGACCTTCTTCACAGTTTTCACCTGTGAGGTGTTGAAACGTTGTGCTAACAGACAATGTGAGTCGTCTGTCATTACAGCCCAGGACTAGTTTTCTTCATGTTTTTCAAAGATGTTGTTTTCAAGCTGGCTGTGCTGTGGGGCTGGCAGACCTGTGAGAAACCTGCTGGGTTGGAGGCCGGTTTCATGTTTGTGCCCTGAGGAGTTTCTCTTTGTCTTTGTTGATGACGGAGGGTTCTCGCGGGCTGAAACGATAAACTGTAGCCTAAAGCGTAAAAATCACAAACGTTATAGCAGCTGCTAGGCCACACTTGTGTTATTCAATTATGAATCTAATGATTTTAATCAGAAATGCTTTAGTGAATTAAAAATGGACATCATTGATTATAAGCCTTCAAATCATAGACAAGCCCCCAAATGATCATAAAATGACTCAAGATTACTGAGACGATGAAACTAACATAACAGAAACACCTGAGAGGGCTGATGGCAGGCCGATGGAAAAGAGGCGGAGCCTGTTGGTGCTCTTATCAGTGGAAAGCAAACGGTAAAGAGAGCCTGAACTACAAGAGAGAGAATGAAAGGTTAGCCCCGTTCTTCTCCCTCAGTTGGATGTTTCTTCTTCCCTTACTTTGGGATCATGTCAGTTTGAGTACACGGAGTTCAAAGTTTTAGAATTCCTACAATTATGCTCATTTTTAATAGCTTTAAATGTCCGAGTTAAGGATTCAAGCATCAGGTTTCTTAGTGTTTCGATGCCTCCAACCTCCACAGAGGTCACGATGCTCACAAAACAGACTTTAATTGGCTGCCGCAGCCGTCGTGTACCGCCCAATCACAGGACAACCTACCTGGAGGTGTGGAGTGAGAACGTGTTTGTTTAGCAGGCGACGTGGCTCTAATCAGAAACCCTGTGCAGTTGCATTGTGGGACGTGTTGGATCCAGCTTGCCGCTCACTGGTTCATGAGGTTTTGGCATTCGGCCATCAGCGTCTTTTGTTTTTGAAATCAGACGTTACTAAGAAACGGAGGCAAAGGCATGCTCACGCTGTTGCAGCATGTCAGTCAAAGGCCTGCCACGCCCTGACTCTATTGTCTGTTTCTGCTGAAGGAGACCATAAGTTAGAAAATGAACATCATGTTGTTACCGGTAAGACTTCAAACTCGCTCCTAAGACAGAAGCATCTGAGGAATTTGCTCTGCCGAGGTTGTAAATCAGGCGCAGAGTGGGGTCATTTTCTCAGACATGCTCACACCTGGACTATCCTGACTGTATTTACAGTCCTTACTGCACTTCTTTATGTATCTTTAATAATTGATGTAATATGTGCCAGAAAATAGAATGATCACAGTAAAATCTGAATAATAAACACAGGAAGACCGTTATCATCCTTGTGTCTCCCTTTAATTTTCCTAGAGGGAATCTCGAGTGTTGAAATCATCGGTCCGACTGGTTTCCTCATCGCCAGCAACAGCAAGGCAAACCTCAGCTGCCAGGCGACGGGGGGCACTGTGGGGAAGGTAGACTGGCTGAAAGATGGTAAACCTCTTGGGCCTTCCAGCCCTCGTGTGGTTTTTGCCGCTGATGAAAGTTCTGTACTGATCAGCCCGCTGCAGAAGGACGACAACGGAAGGTTCACCTGTCGGGTCAGCAACGCCGTCAGCAGCAAAGAAGCCCACTACAACATGGAGGTCATCTGTAAGTGTTTGCTTTGCTGAGATACTCGAACATGTGTGTGGGGCTGTATGCATTCATGTGCCTGTGTTTGACACAGTGTCAGTCAGACAGTAGAGGTCCTGCACACGCCTCACTCGCTGTCCCATCCACGGCAGGTATAAATATCAGACAGTAAGCTCAGCTCCAGCAACAAAGACGTGCCATTTTTAAATTCACTGTCGTTATTTCCAAAGAATATCGTGATGTAATACCTTGGACTGTGTTCTTTCACTATCCGGTGCTTAATTTAAGAGTCTTCTGTCAGTAACCTCCCAGTGTCTGTGTATCGAGAGCATATGTTTCTGATCAGGTGGTACCACCTTTAATTACACCTGCAAAAGGCTTTTTACATGAACCAACTGAAAAATGTCCCTGAATCAGAAGTGAGGTTTGCTCATAACCAATGTTCCCTCTAAGCTGCGCGCGTTGTCATGATTCGGCTGTGTGGCAGGCAGGAGAGGACCCAAACGCAAACTCACAGAG
>NW_024582805.1:170286-182506 GCF_018398535.1 Haplochromis burtoni
GATTGTTCTGTAAATAGTTTGAAATGTTTATTTAAAAACACCTTGGCTGCATTTTTAGGTAAACAGCTGCAAAAACTCAGTAACTTTTTTGAAGAAGTAACTATATAATTAATTACCCAGCATTGGTCATTATTTACTGTATTTGCAGACAGAGTTACAGACTCTCTCCCAGACCACAGACTCATCATACAGTCAGAGCTTTATGAAATAAAGAAAGTTGTGTTTTCAAAATTGGAGTTGAAGTTATTTTTCCTTCCAGTAGTGTTAACATGCTGCAGGTCATGAACAACGTTTTTTTACATTTTCATTGTCAGTGGGCTGAAGCAGTTAATTAAAAGTCGTCTAACAGAAATGTAAATGCTGTGATTTGATTATTTTAATAAACATGTGACTTGGATGGATTCGATGCTGGCGTGACCACAGTGCTCACGTCTGCTGTTGCTCACAGTGGTACTGCTCAGGGAGTTTGTGTGTTCGCTCAGACATGAAACATTAGAGGGAACGTTGCTCATAACTGAAGTTTACGGCATTTGGATCGTTTTTAACCTCAGGTTCTCTTTTTTTTGTGTCGCCTACTTTCTGATCCTGTTACACTACACAGCTACTGAGGTCACACATCCTGGTTTTAAGTAGAAACATCAGAGTCCACACAACAGTTTCCTTTTTCACTACCAGTGCGTAATATTTCATGGATGGTTACGCTCTGTCAGCTGTCAGCTGATGGTCATCAGTAAAGAGTCAGAGTAACGACCGACGTGCTAATAATTAAGTTCGCTGTAAAGACAAGTTTGTGATTATGAATCGTGGAGAAAAACAACTTATCTTGGGTTTTACTTCTGTCATATCCAGGCTCTTATTTTGACACATTTTTCACCTAAATCCAAACGATAAACCGGCTGTGTTGTCATGTTGTGTCCAGATGGTCCTGAACAACCGACTATAACGGCTAAGAAAGCCGTGGAAGTCAATCAGCAAGTGGAGCTCACCTGCTCCGCTGCATCTGTTCCTACTGCCAACTACACCTGGAAGTTAAACGGCACCGCAACTACAACCACAGCGGCGGTGTTCATTATTGCAAGTGCAGCATACAAAGACGCTGGAACGTACACATGTGAGGCACACAACATCATCACCAGCAAGACCACCTCCACCAGCCACAACCTGTCTGTCCAAGGTGAGCGCCGTCATGCAGCCCAGACTGATCATTCAATGAATATACAGACTTCACTGCCTCAGCGCTGCACAGCCTGCAGGGACAGCCTGAAGTTTTGTGCTCCTCTTAAATTCTTACAGGCGTGAACGTTTATGTTTGTATATTTGTTTTTTCAACCAATGAGGAAGCACCAGGTCAGAGTTTACTGCCGGCACGTGACGTCCACGTCTGTTTGAAGCTCTGACATCATCTCAGAGCTTCAAAGAAACCCAACCAGTTCATGTCGTTTGCATATGGCATGACCCCAAGTTTAAGTTTTAATGCTGGCAAAGTATGGCAAGTGCAACTCTTCAGGTCATTACAGACGCCTAAAAGCGTCGACCAAGTTCTTCTACGTAAGGCCAGCTGTATTTTAATCATCACTAATTATTGTTGTTAGATATAATTCAGGATTTACGTGTTCGAGCTTAATATGCTCAAACAAAATAAACAGGTTTTCCTTCATTTTCTAAAAGACGTGATCATTAAGGTACATAATGTGTGACTCACATTTCCAGGTTGTGAGAAAACAAAACTGCACCCTGAGTAAAGCTTGTAGGCAAAGTTGGGAACTACAGATGCACAATAAGCTAATGTTAGGCAATGTTAAGCTAATGCTAGCTTCAGCTGAGGGTGACACAGTCCGGCTTCAACTGGTCGAGGAGTTTTGTGCAGAAAAGGCTTCTTCCTGTCTTTGCCTTTCACAATAAGGGTCCTTTATATATATATGCTCTACGTCAAAGCGGTGTACAGCAGATTAAAAAATATTCCTAGTTGCATATTTTCTTAGCATATAAACGTCATAATCCACAAACAAAAAATACCAAAATAACATCGCGTCCCGTTACTATGAAAAAGAACTGAATCAGCTCCATTGTTTATTTGTGAGTAATCTAACGGAGTGACACGGACAGGCCAGTGTGACTAACGAGGTGACGCCACCCTGAACCAACCGAACATTATCAGACTGTTTTTAAACTCGTCCTGTTTTCTTCTTCTCTAGTCTCACTTTCAGTCTTGCCAGCTAGCAGCGGGGAGGTGTAGCGGTGCGCCGCTTGTTTACTGTTATGTTGGAATGAGGTCTGCGTTTCCGCCTTTATCTTCTGTCCCGTACATTAATCAGAGTTAGAGATCACAGTCACACTGAGTCACGCATACTTAAACACACAGTCACAGAGAATGTCCATACTAAACTACCAATGACTGTCTTTACAGGGGAGGGAACGCTGGACGGTCTCTCAGATGGAGCCATTGCTGGAATCGTCATCGCTGTCATCATTGCTGTGGCCCTCGTTGTCGTAGGCGTCTGGTGTTACTGCCGACAGAAAGTCCCGTAAGTACTCCTGCTTCCTGATATCTAAAAGGGGCATGCAGGGGGGGGGCACGTCGGTCAGCCAATGGGATGAGGCGTTGGAGCGGCTGAGTCGGAGAGGCACCTTGCTTCGAGGCTGAACCAACCAAACCAACAAAACAGGTCTCACTGTGGCTGAAAATGATAGTAACGTTGGCCTCAAACTGTTTGAACCAGACTGTTTACTCGAGGGTAGTTTCCTGATTTGAACTGGCTGACGAGATATGACTGAGATACTGTTGTTCCTCAACAAACTGGGAAAAACACTTTGTGTGGAGCTGGAAACAGAAAGAAATATCTGTGAGATTCACCACCCGTGGACCCAAAGCAGCTGACAGCTTAAAGCAGTGAAAGAGTGTTTGTGTCGTTCATGGTGACAGTAGCTCATGAGATGTTCTGTTTGCACGGCTGTTGTTTCTTTAGAGCCACAGCAGCGCTCTAATGTGTTGTAACGTGGAGAAGCTGGGTGATCACACCGAGTCAGTCTCCAGAGACTCCAGATTCAGAGTCAGCTGCTTATTTTGATTTTTCCCATCAGAGTGCTTCAGATGTCCAAACAGCGTGAGGAACGTTACTCCCCCGCTCTGTGCTTTTCTCCGCTGTGTCTCCCACTTCATGACCTCCCAGGAGACTTCATTCCTCTCATGCCTCGGCGTATTGAAACATGTTCCCAGATGTACCCTACTCAGATATTAAAGAGCCGCCGCGCCCTTCGGCACCATTTCAAAAGTAACTGTCACCTTTGCACAAGCCGGCCGCAGCCGCTGTTTCTTAGACGACAGTTTGGGAGCAGCACCTCCACCGGTAAGATGGAGGTAAAGACTAGAAAGAACATTAGAGTTCTGCAGCACGGTCGTATCTTTAGGAACACTTTATGACAGACTATCATCGGGGAAACGCTTCCCTGTTGCAAACAATCAGGTCTGCAGACACAAATATGTTAAACGGTGCTACAGTTGAAGTCACGGCACGCTCTTCCAAAGCAGAGCGAGTGATGCAATCGCATCGCATTTTGACACACAGCAGGAAGCTGCGCTGCTGAAACAAAGAACAGTCTGATGAGTCACAGACACAGCCTCCAGCATGCACACACTCACATTACTCACTGCAGCCAAACCAAGCAACGCAACACAGGAAGTTACCTTTGGAAATGTGTGTGTGTGTGTGTGTGTGTGTGTGGGGGGGGTACCTGAAGTTCCAAGGAAGTGAATGAATGAACAGGTATGAAGTGTGTCTGCAGGAATCTCACAAACACGAAAGCAGCAGAATTACCTGGTGGGGGACGTTGTTCTCGTCCACCTGCAGGCGGCTGGAAGCCCGTTTGTCTCTGCGGACGCGAGCACAGTCTTCTTAACAGACCGCTGTCATGTGACGGGACCTCTTGATGTCTCGGGTAAAGGACTGACCCCTCCGATGTGGTGACAGGAGGCCTTTGTTCTGTTTTGACTTCCTGTGACGGTGGAGATGTGGATGGATGATTGTCATCCTGGAGCTGGTCACCTTTGTTAGCTCTGCCCTGGTGAAAAAGGCAGAGACGTAAATGAAATGTTAAATATTTAAAGAGGTGATTTCCTGGAAAGGAAAAGCAGTTTTTCACAGCGTTTCGTTCTTTAGGAATAAATGTAACAGCAACAAGGTTTTCTCTGAAAGGAATCTGTATTATTATTTCCTCCTACTGATTGGTCGGTTGGAGTCTGTAGCAGGATCTGGGCATGCTCTGATGAGTTTTCTCTTCCATGCTGTGTGACACCCCGTTGGACATGTTGACCTGGTTAAAGAGGGATCATGGTAGAGCGTCTCTATAGGCTCCGGGGCCACCGAGCCGGGCAGGTGGGAGCACGGAGCTGTAGGTGGGACTGTAGCGGTCGGTCAGTGGAAAACAAGAAAGACAGGAAGTAACCGTACGTTCAGACAAACACAGCTATCACACACAGGCATCTTAAACACACACACCCAGAGCGAGCGAGAGATGGAGCGAGGCAGTGACAGCAGATAAAGACTGGCGATGACAGACGAGTGTGCAAACTCACAAACATGCTGTTTGTGCGCTGCACAGTGTGAGTTTGTTGTACACGTAGTCTCACAGTAATGTTACACTAAGGTACGAGAGTGAAACACAGGTCCTGGAAACATCTCAGTTTTTCCTGCTCCAGGCTCTGGATGATGTCATGGAGAGCTGATATGCCAAATATGGTAATCTCATGAAAACAGCTCTGACTGTGAGCTCAGAAGCCCCACCCCCACCCCACCTGCAGAACAAGATTGGTCTGAGCTGTGAATCCAGGAATAAACACGAGGAAATGAGCAGAACAGGTCGAGCATCAGTGATGTGTGCTTTTATTTGTCAGTTCTTGTCACAGTCTGGGGACTACATTACCCACAGTGCAACTTCTAGCACAGACTTTGCACAAAGATGGACATGTTTGCTGTGAAGTAAAACCATTTTTTGGGAAAGTCCAGTTTTGTAGTCTCAGTTTACAGATTTAGGGTCAAGAGATGGAGCTGAGGGTGGAGCTGAGGGTGGAGCTGAGGCTAGCCCTGGGTGCAGCTCTGTCAGCCATGACTCAAAGCATGCATGATCAGGACTGGACGACGCAGAGGCTGAAGTCCTGCAGGTGCAGCGCTGACGTTCAGGGTGGCGAGAAGACGAGGAACAGCTCAGCGTTCACTTCTGCTTCCAGGTCAGATTAGAGTGGCACCACCCACACACACCACCCGTCATCCTGCCACTCTGCGGAGGGAGGCCGGTGGTGTTTTGGATGAAAACTTCCCACACTGAGGACAAATGTCAAACGACAAACCTCGTTGTGTCGGAGACCAGAAACCCGTCCATCTCTGCCCAGGGTGGCCTTGAGGTGCAATCGCTGCAACGCTGAGGAAACCCCGTGTTTCACACGAAACCCGGAGTTCCCCATGTGAGAGCAGGCGTGGATAGACCTGACAGTGGGGAACACCGGGAGTGCTCTGACCGGTCGGCCCTGCAGGCTCAGACAGTGAGCCGATGCTCCCGCAGAGCCTGACTGACTCCAAATCCAGCCTGTAATTAAGCATTTCTCTGTGGTTATTTTGCAGCGCCATGAATCGTCTCTGCAGATAAAAGCGCGACTTTCCGATAATTGCAGGCAGCAGCTGAGATGCAGTTTGGTGACACGAAGGATTCCCTCAGAGCTTCATCACTGTTATTCACGCTCTGAGCTCAGATTGAAAAGAAGACGCGGACGGCTTTAAAAGAAGAAGGTTCACATCAAACATTTAGACATCCTTTCATTGGCTGAGGAGTTGACGGCCACTCAATCGGGGGCTTGATACAAAGCGAGTGATGGCTGCAGCGCGGTGGGAGGTAGCAGCTTTCAAACGCAGTGGTTTTAAAATTCCTCACCTCTGAATGAATCCCGGGAGCTGCTCGTGCCCAGCGGGGCGGGGCCTGTGCCGGGGGAATGGCAGGAATGTCGCTGTCATGTCTGCACACGTCTTCTGTGTGTTTGTGTCGCCGCTCGTCTCTCCCATCACCCTGCAGTTCAAAGGCTTTTGCACGCTGCCCACCTCCTTCCTGTTTCCCTGAGGTCGTCCATCAGCGCTGAGCTGCGTGTGTGCGGCTTGTTCTCCCAAGCGAGCGGTGCTGAGAGGCTGAAAGAGGAAGGAGGAACTCGTCTGTAGATCCCAGAGAGACGGAGCCTCGTCTCGTTCCTGCTGCAGGTGTTACTCACAGCTGAACACAGAAATCATCTTCTGTGTGAGCAACGCTGAACCTTTAAACAGGATTTCATTACATGTATGTTATTTAATAATCTCTTTTCTTTTGGGGAAAACGAGCATCGAGTAGTAAGTCCACTAACGTCGGTGCGTGACCTCTGACCTGTGAGCTCATCGCTGTCCCTGACTGTTTGAAACAGCCAGTTTTCAGCAGGCAGCGAGTTCTTTGAAGGCCGATGTTTGGGCTGCTCTTATCAGCAGACGCAGACGAATGTATCCGAGTTCCTGTGATAAGATTCAGCGATTGAACCAAAAAGTATTTTCTTTGATGTTTACTCCGAGAAATCTCGACTCCCTGAGTACTCCTGAGGTCGCATGACTGTTACTGATGTTTTCCAAGGACACCGTGGGAGTGGGGTGTGTGGGTCAGTGAGATCTGATAGCAGGATGGGCTCATACTGCAGCCGCTGTGTGTGAGTCACCCAGCGGTCTGTTTCTCTTGCGTTGGCCTGAGATGAACGAATCTTTATCGAGACTGAGTCAGAATCACAGCAGCCATTAAAGCGCGTCAGGCGTAATGACGGCTGCTGCTCTGCAGGTAGAGAAGCAGGCGAGCCATCGACGCCGTGATGCGAGTGTTGAGGAGGCACGAACGCCGGGGTTGTAACATTAGCAGCCGTGCGCTCTCTGACCTTTCACCTTTCTAACCTCTAAACAGAAACTGTGCTAGCAGCTGGTGGAGACTGCAGCTGGGTCGTGTTACACGTTATCATGTTTGAACATCTCACGCTGAACGTTTTCAGCTGACAGCACGGTTTGTTTGAAGGTCACGGCTCCTCGCCGTCAGCGCGCTGCTGCAGAGACACGTCGTCAGTGCTAATCACTGTTTTCTGTTTCTTTGTGTTTTTCAGTACCTCGCCGTACTAAAGAAGACGTCCTGATTGCTGCCGGTAAGTCTGATCTGTGGGTGACATAATGCACACTCAGCTGTGTGTTTGAGAGCAGCTGCTGTGGACACAAGAAGAGACACTTACACATTTTTGCAGTGTGACATCAGCAGGAGCGTCCAGGTGACGGTCTGAGCGGGAGCGTGTGTGTGTGTGTGCGTGTGTGTGTGTGTGTGTGTGTGTGTGTGTGTGTGTGTGTGTGATGTGTGTCGTGTGAGACTGTGTGTGTGTGAGACTGTGTGTGTGTGAGCTGTGTGTGTGTGTGTTGTGTGTGTGTGTGTGTGTGTGTGTGTGTGTGTTGTGTGTGTGTGTGAGAGTGTGTGTGTGTGTGTGTGCGTGTGTGTGTGTGTGTGTGTGTGTGAGCGGAGTTCTTAGTATGGTGTGTGTGTGTGTGTGTGTGTGTTGTGTGTGTGTGTGTGTGTGTGTGAGCGTGTGGTGAGTGTGTGTGTGTGTGTGTGTGTGCGTGTGTGTGTGTGTGTGTGTGTGAGCGTGTGTGTGTGTGTGTGTGTGAGCGCGCGCGTGTGTCTGTGCCGTGGGGATTCGTTTCTCACACCTGAACAGAGGAAAATTGGACAGATCCCCAATTTTAGGACCAGTCAAACATTTCTAGGCGGATAAACCGTCATGATGTCATGCTGCTGAGCACGCTTTGACTGCAGCACGCTACGTTACCAGCTGATGCTGACTAAGGCAGCGTAGCTGCTAATCAGTGCTGAGAACCAGCCTGATAACATCCTCAGTGCTGACACGGCCATCCTTTATGTACAGTCTGTAGCCTGACGCTGTGTTCTATTGGCTGCTCGCTGCTGATGCAGCAGCTCCCAAGGCCGTCCCCACGGCTCAAGCTAACACAGCCCCGTGTGTGTCTGTGTCTGTGTGTGTGTGTGTGTGTGTGTGTGTGTGTGTGTGTGTGTGTGTGTGTGTGTGTGTGGATGATGCACCCGTGGTGTTGATGACATCTATTCCTCCTGAAGGAAATGTGTGAGATGATTGGTCTGCTCACCAAAATAAAAGCATTCACAGGAAACAGTTAAAATCACAAGTTTAATCAAAAAGCAGAACAAATAATAAAACAGAGAAATGGAGAGCAGCACCGCTGAGCTCAGCTGTGATTGGAGGCTGACCGCTGGTCAAAACAGGAAATGAAGATGTAATATTATTATTATTATTATTATTATTATTATTATTATTATTATTATTATTGCACGGTGAGTGAATCCCCACAGTCACATGACCCCCTGTGTGGAGGATGTCGGTGAACTCCATTTTAACAGGAAGTGACCTGTTGTACTTGTGTCTGCTAGTTCAGCTCCTCGTGCTAACAGGCTTCCATGTTTGTCTTTGAATTTAAAGGCTGGAGATCAGAATTCCTGCTAACGCCATCTTCTCTTTTTCTGCGCAGGCCTACAGTTCCCATAGTTGTATTTCCCATGATTCACCTGTGCAGCCCGGAGGAACAGCCAGACGGATCCAGCTGGTTTCCTGCGAAGCCTCGTCCCTCTGTCCCTCTGTCTGCCGTCTGTCTCAGCGGAGACACCATTTAACCCAAACCATGGATTTAATCAGGGCTCAAGTTGCTTTTTATTTCACTTCTCTTACATTTTTGGAGCTTTTTATTTTTACCTCCACGTTCCTGTATCACTGGATCCTCCTCTCTTCTTCTTCTTCTTCTCTCGCTGTTAACAAACTTTATTCTTTGTCTCACCGCCGCCTCCTCTGCAAAACTCACAACACCGAGAAACTGAGACTGAGACACTTCCTGAGCTGAAGCTGACGCACTGACAGCTACAATGAGTGACTCTCTTTATCCTGCTGAAACCTGAGGAGCACACGCACGCACACAGACACACACACACACACACACACAGACACACACACACACACACACACACACACACACACACACGCACGCACACAGACTCAAACACACAGACACACACGCACAGAGACACACACACGCACACACGACACACACGCACGCACACAGACACACACGCACGCACACAGACACACACACACGCACACAGACACACACACACAGCTGTGATGCCTGGCTGATCACAAACACAAAGGAGGCCACACATGTAGAAGTTTCCAGGGTTAAAATGATGCTGCGGTTTGGTTTATCTCTTGGTCTGTACCAGGTGGGCGGGGCCTGTGTGATGGGGGACATTTCAAATGCAGCAGAGCATTTTAAAGTAAAGGTTTAGAGGCTTCCCTGGAAGCTTCGTGGGATCCCACATACCTCAGTTTATCCTGGCAGTGTTTATTTTTAGCATTTATAACGTTCCTGTTCCAGCCATCATCCACCGCGGGCATTCAGATAAAACATGGAACGATGTTTACTCAGGCTGCTCCATTTTGAAATCGCCAACAGTCCGGTCAGACGGTCCCCATCAAAGGTGTGCACACGATCCACGAGTGAAAGCGTCTGCGCTCAGTCCTGCATCGCGCAGGCTGCGATCGGCGCTTCTCCTGATAAACAGCATCGCGCGGCATGGTGTTTCTAATATTTTGTCCGTCCCACTCACATGAGAGAAAGAGCAGCTGGTGTAAAGCAGGAGCTCAGCCCGATCTGAGCGCGCTCACTTTTACTCTGATTACCTGCAGTAACTGGAAGCTCAGTCTGTGATTAATGAGGGGTGCTGTCAGCCCACCAATCAGAGAGCAGGTCTCAAACTCCCTGAAAGCACTAACAGGGAAACACATGAATGCTGTAACACACACACACACACACACACACACACACACACACACACACACACACACACACACGGGTACAGTGCAGGGGTCCCTCCATAACCCCGGCTGCCTCCCTCCTGCAGCTTTACCTTCAGGCTGTCGCAGCGCTGCGTTAAAGTGCTGCTGCAGTGTTTAGTGGAAGTGCGCGCACACAAACAAAGGGAGGAAACTTTGAGGAGGGCAAGATTCAACACGCAGGGACGAGGTGACGGGAAAACGGGGCTTAAAGAGTTGGGGGGAGGGGGGGTGTTTGTGGGCGGGGACATTCTTTGACTTTTGGAGGGAAGGTTTGGTGAGGTTCGAGGAGGTGCTGACATTCTTAACCACGATTGGACAGAAGCTGTTTTAAATGATTCACAGCTGTGCGCACACTCACGCCGCGCCCTGTTTTATTTGAAGTTCAGCTTCCAGGCAGCCGTTTGAGTATTCTGAGTCCAGCGCTTTGAGCTGATCCACCAGTTTGGTTTGTCTGGTGTGTGAGTGCGTGCACTGATCTCCAGTAAGAAGAGTATTTATTTAGTTTACTTTATTAAAAAAGGAAAAACTTGGTAACTGGAGCTGAAGATCATAGCAGGTCTGCAGATCACACAATCAGAAGCTTTTTGGTAGTTTAAGTTTGTGTGTTTTCACAAAGCCGCCGTGACCTCGTCCTCTGATTCTGGGCTCATCGTGAAGCCTCGGCACCATTTGAGCTTTTTCAGAGACAGACGTGACCTCGTTCAGACCGCAGGGTTATCAGCTGATATCAATCCGCATAGCAAGCCATGTGATTGGATAACGGAATAAAAATGAATGCAGGGGTCCGGTCCTAGCAGCCACGCCCCCAATCATGGGAATGGTGAACTGTAATCATCCAAAGATTATGTGTCAGCGTTGGAAACATCATTATTATCAAGTTTTAATGGGAGTCTATGGGGCTGACTCTCTGCTGGACCCCTGCTGGCTGTTAGAGGAACTGCTGTGTCGGTTTTTATCTGGATCTCTGTAGCTGAGTTTCTGAAAGCCATAAACATCTCTCACCGTCTCCGGTTTGGGAAAACACACAAACAGAATGTATTAAAACCAAGATGTGAGTCCTCTGTTGTCTGAAACACGAGACGCGTGTCTTTGAATACAACACGAGCAGCCGTGGAAACTGGCCTCGCTGTAAATACATGATGATGTTCTACACTGTAAACTGTTTGTGTGACATGTTTTTTTTTATTTTATATATATATATATATATATGTGTGTGTGGGGTTTATGATTCTGTTTTTAATGTTTACAAAAACTCTCTGTATGAAATAACATTTGTATAAATACTAAAATACTAAATGAGAAAATAAATGAAAATCATGTTTTTGAAAAGCCATAAAAATTGTCAAAATATTTTCCTAACTTCTTCCCGTTTCTTGTGTTTCCTTTTACTATGAGGCTTTCTTTGAACAACCAATCAAAGTCTGTATGTGTTCAAACTGTCCAATCACAGCATGTGTGCCTGCATGCCTGTGATGACTCAGGTGAAGAACACCTGAGGGCTTGGGGGACCGTGTCTCTCACCGGCACGCCCGAGTGAAATCAATCTGCCGCAGCGCGTCATTGTTCTGCAGGTTTAAAGCTGACCTTCTGTTGTGTTGGAGCACGATCACATGAAACACGGCTACAGTTTCAGATAACGAGGTCAGCGATCCCCGTGAGCAGGCTGCTCTAAACACTGCTTATCACAGCTTTTCCTACTTTTGCCTCTTTGTGATATAACACAGAGGGGGTGGTCCCTGCTCTTTCAATGTGAGGTTAAATGAAGGAACCCTGTGAGAGACAAATGACTCTTCCTGCAGATGGTTTGTCTCTCCCTTGTTGCACACTCTGACTTGCAAAACACAGACCTGCAACAAACTGGTTGGGACTCTGCATTCCTGTCGGTCAGGTTCGCGATAATCATATCAAATTCTTATAGTCACAAGTCACAGTTTTCCAACATCCGGCTCCAGAACCCACATTGCTTTTTAAACTGGTCTGCTTTAATGGTGCCACTGAAGTGGACTGTTTCCAGTCGCTCTCTGTAATCCCTCTCTGGCTGTGCGTCAAAATAAGAACAAGTTGTTTTCCACGTCAGATTAAAATCAGTGAGCTCAGACTTCTTGGATGCTCTGTTATTTCAATCAACCGAACAGAAATCAAATTATTGATCAGATCATTGCATTCATACTCCAAAAATGATCCTGCTGCCAGCAGAGGCCACGCCACCGCTGGATCAGACCCTGGAGAACAACCTCAGACACAAACTGGATGGATGGATGGATGGATGGATGGATG
>NW_024582805.1:194772-207360 GCF_018398535.1 Haplochromis burtoni
TAAACAAACACACAGAAACAAACAGACACACAAACACAAACTAACACACACACAGACCGCCTGTGCTTGTTGCATGTTGACGTGTTGCGTGTCAAAGTGAAACCAACATTTCACACATGCAAACTTTGAAGTCAGGAAAACCAAAACCTGCAGAACCAAACTGGAGTCTGAGCTCGAGTAACACAGACCTAACACGCCGCAGCCTCTCCGAGAGCCTCGCGTGACCCTGAACGGCTGAGAGATCAATACTTACATCACTGCATCGGGCAAACGGATCTCGTCTCCATCAGCCTGAGCTTCTAAAAGCTGCTCCACACCTTTTCTTATCTTGATAAGGTTTCTAAAGAGGCGGTTTCCTCTCAAGCCTGGGTCACTGGAGAGGGCAGGAGAGGAGTGGCATCCAGCCTAAAACCGCTGCCAAGAAAGCACGCGTCTCATAAATGAATAAAGGCATACTTTAAATGCTGCTTACCTGTGCAGCACCTCAGAGTGGAACGCTACCCTGCAAACACAAACTGAGGTAAAATGTGAAAACATGGTCCTACAAAACATGTTCACATCTGACAAACTAACATTTGAAACACAAGTAAAGTGTGACGGGATAATTACGAATAATGCGTGTGTGCAGGAGGCAAGGTGAAGGAGAGCGAGGCCGGGAGCGCCGGAGGTGGTGTGAAAGAGAAATGGAGTGGTGGTAAGGCAAAGCAGGACAACTGGGAGTAGGATTATTAATTTCAGAAATGTAATCACTGAATACTGTAAATACAGCACAGTGAAGTGTTCGTGCCAACATTTAAAGTGAGTAGCATTCAGCCAATCAGGTTTAGGAGCAGGTGACCGGTGCAGGTAGGCCTTCTGGCGTTCACGGTGGAAAGCTGCAGGTCCTGTAAAGAAAACTGCAGAAAAAGAAGAAACTTGTTCTCGCTCGACGGCGCACACTTTGTGTTTGTGTGCGCTGGAGCAGTACGGCTGACAGGACCTGACACGCCTGCAGTATTTACTCAGGAATGTGTAACAGTAATACATGCAGGGCGGGAGTGTGGGAGGAGCCCGAGGAGAAGGCGCTCCCCCACCAGGAATTCGAGCACGAGGTCACTGTGTTACCAGCAAAGACAAAGAGTTATTCATCACGCAGCGCTGCAGAGCACACAGAGCTAGCTGTCCTCATGATGTCACAGTGTTGCCCTCACCCCCACCGGCCACAGCAGGTGGGCGCCCCTCCCTGAGCCTGCTCCTGCCAGAGGTTCCTTCCTGTTACAAGGGGTCTCTTCCTCCTCGCTGTCGCCAAGTGTTTAGGACCGTCGGATTGTTGAGTTTCTCTCTGTAGGCGACTGTTGATTTGGTGTTGAACTGAGATGAAGGCTTTCTTATCATTTCTAAAGAAGTCTGGATCAATAGTTCGTCTTTGGACCTTTTCCTCATGTTTGTGAAGTGACTTCAGTCTGCTCTGTGTTTCAGTCAAACATAAAAAGGCTCAAAGATAAGCTGTGTTGTGTCTACAGATAAAAGATAAGTTATCGAAGAGCAAATTTAACATTTTATCTTTACACTCTGTCAGTCACGGATGGGCCTCCGCAGAGACCCGGAGCATCCGTGGAGCAGCGTGGGATCACGCTGACAGAGAACAGGAGGCAGAAACATCCAAAGAGCTTTGGGTGTCCTTCAGGAAGCCTGGAGAACTGTTCCTGAGGATCCTCACAGAGCTGACAGAGAGCTGCTCAGAGGATGAAGATGTTCCAGCCTTTGTTGTGGCCCTCTCCTCCCTGCCTTGCTTTCAGACTCTTCTTCTTTGGTGTTTATTGGCGGCTGACAGTCAACAAACTGGTGCGTTACCTTCAGCAGCTGGTATGGAGTGTGGACCAGAAAGTCACTTAAGATTAGATCCTATGATACAGACGTGTGTGTCTAAGATAATTAGATGTGCCTGATAAGTTTCACTTCTTCAGTAAATCAGTTGTCTTCTTGTAATCATCAGAGCCATCGTGTTCACTCTGTATTGTTGAGTTTCTGTCCCGGCTACTTTCTGAATGGCTGCACTGGAAACGTACTTACAATGAACTGGAATCTGAACAAATGACTGATTTTAATGGTGTGGTGTCTTCAGCCCGGCTGATAACATCACAGCCGTTCCTCTGTCTGTGCTGAAAGCCCATCACTTATCCTCAGTGTTGGTCAAGTTACTTGAAAAAAGTAATCCGTAACTAGCAATATTGATGAATATGTTTCTGTGCTGTTTGCCAGTTTAAAGTAAACTCCTCGTTTCTCCTTTCCAACAGTGAGTCTACTGCAGCTTCTGGAAGTATCCACGGCTGTATTTCTGGTAATGACTGTTTGACTTATTGACCTGATCTATTCACAGTCCAAATAAAACGGCTCACGTCTTTTTCTTCTTTCTCCAGCCCAGCTGTTTCCCGATGATCCGCCCAGTAACTCAGTGTTAGCTGTTCTCTCCTGGTTCTACCTGTCTGAGTTCACCTGTACAGAGTCTCAATGCTCCGTACTGGACACGATCTAACCCGAGCCACACATGCACACACTGACCTGTATATAACCCTCAGGCCTGTTCTGTCACGTCCACTCAAACTTCTCATGATGTTTAACACTTTCTTGCATTTGTCTGAACGTGTCATCAAACCAAACCCCAGGAAATGTTGTTTCACTTCTTCTACTTTAGTTTAACGTCCTTACTTGATGTCTTTCCTTGTAAAAACATTGTTCGTACCCACTCGCGTGACCGTCCTTCAGCTTTAAAACCACTTCCTGTACCTTTCTAGTAATAAACTCCATCCTCTCTTCCACACGTCGCCATCATCTGCAAAAAGGGAAATCCCATTCCTCTGTCTACAACACATCATTTATCATCAGTGAAAATGATAAAATAATAAGTGGCTCGCTCTGCTCCACTGTGGTGTTACATTTCCTACTATACATGTCTTTGAATACTTGTTTCCTGTCCTTACTTTATCCATCTGTGCAGTCGCCCTGATACCATCTTTAATTAGTAAACCTTGTCTCCACATCTTATCATACATGCTTTCTCAACATCATAAAACACTGCTATAATTCTTTCTTTGTTTGCTTTGGCTTTTCAAAACTCCAGTTCCAAGCTCGTGTGTTTCTACTTCTCCTAAAACCACTTTGTGATTCATGCCCCTTTGTCCTATGCAGTGTGTCAGCCTTGCATGCATCTTTTTCTCCATTGAAGCAGTTTGTTCTGTAGTGTTTTGCTGTTGTGTCATCTCTGCCTGGCTCGTGTGTCGGTACCACCCTCTTTTTAACGGGACCAAAAGTAGTTGGACAGTTCAAGTGTGGGCAATTCCTTCTTTATGCCAAAATACATAAGTAAATAAATAAAAGGTCTGAGTTGATTTGACAGATTGTGCTGTGAACAGAGTACATGCGGTCAAAGCAGCTCCCCATACAAGACATCCTTAAACTGAAAACAGATAAACACCATCTGAGAAACGTCTACAATCGCAGGAGTGGCAAAATCTACAGGCTGGTGCATCCTGAGGATGAAAGAAAGCACCGGTGAACAACACACCTGGACAACCACCAGGCTGTCTGTGTGGCTTTTCTGAAGGCCCTGGAGAGGAGGGTGGAGCAGCTGGGACTTCAATCAGCAGCACCTGATCCACCGGAGTCACCCAGCCCTCAGAGCTCGGGGACGATGTGGTCCTCCTCTCCGACGGGCTGTTGGCTGTTTCAATCCTCCAACCCTGCAAGAGAAGTTAAAAAGACATAAATTAATGAGATTTGTTATTAGCCCCACTATCGCCCCCGTGTGGCACAGCGGGTCATTGCCGTCTGAATAAGTTCTCGTGTGTGTGTGTGCAGCAGGTTTTACTGTCCCTGTGTGATTACAGGCTGGAGTAATAACAGGCTTGCTTGGAGGAAGAACAGAAGCTGAAGCTTGGAGCTTGCTTCCTTCTCTCTCAGTGTGGGAGTCAGTCTGAATCAGACCGCTAATGATTTCATTTACAGGGCCGGACTTTTCCCCACAGCAGTCTGAGGTTTGATCATCTACAAGTCAGAATATATTCATGCTTCTGTTACACCACCCAGTTTTCCAGCTGAGCAGCAGAGACTGTTTTAATGCGCAGAGCGATGAGAGTGTTATCGACCGCATGAAGAACTTCCTGAGGACGGAGATGTACCTTTGCAAGAAGATGTAAACAACGAAAGCGAACTTCTGCACAGCTGAACTCGCTTACTGCTGGAAACTTTATGAGCTTACACTGAAACCTAATACAGTTCAGTAAGATGATGTCATTATAAATGTGTTACATCCACCTGTCAGTCAAACAGGCCACGCCCCTACTGACGGTAGAAACTATCCATGAAGAATAAAAGCAGGCTGTAAACACGTCTGCTCTTCTGCAAAGCTCGACTGACTCGTGGGCGGAGCTGTAGGTGCAGAGAACAGGAAGTGCAGTCGTTAGAAGTCACACTGCTGCGTCACCATGACTGGAACTGCTCTTCCAGCATGTTTGAGTGAGTGTTCCAGCCCATACGCTTCATATTTAATGGATGGAGTGATGAGAGTGATATTGATCCTCTGGTCTAATGTTCAGGAAGTGAGGACCGAGATCAGCTCAGGACACTTTGAACTGGTCCTTTAAGTGGTCTGGAGTAATTACTGGATCATTTCATCCTCAGTTGGATGAAACTCAAAGAGAACTTTGTACAAATCAAACCAGAAACTCCCACAAACTGTCTGAAAAGGAAACAGTCCCTGTGAGCAGGGAGGACATGGACCACAGGAGCTCAGCCCTGCTGACAGTACAGGTACAGTCAGAGCACCACGGTTACCGGGGAAACACTGTCACAGAACCAGCTTTCT
Organism: Haplochromis burtoni; assembly: GCF_018398535.1. NCBI lineage: Eukaryota > Metazoa > Chordata > Actinopteri > Cichliformes > Cichlidae > Haplochromis > Haplochromis burtoni. Next base: position 199,616 of record NW_024582805.1, read on the forward strand.
GATTGGCTGTCCTAAATACAACGTTTGAGTGGCAGGTGGGCAGAGCTTTATTTATACAGCGCCAAATCACAACAGTCACCTCAAGGCACTTTACGGTCGACCCTACAATATTCCAACAATCATATGACCCCCTATGAGCGACAGTGGGGAGGAAAAACTCCCTTTAACAGGAAGAAACCTCAGGCAGAACCAGGCTCAGGGAGGGGCGGCAGAAGCTTTGAGCATGAGATGGCCTCATGAGCCATCTCTCTATGACATCATCCAGAGCCAAGAGTAGAAAAAAGGGTGTGAAGCTGAGTGCTGGGCCCACAGCGACCAGTGGACACACACATCCATACGTTATAACTGTAGAGTCGTTACCCTACAATACGAAGCGCCCTGTGTGTTGTTGTGGTTTAAACTGAATCACTGAAATGAGCATCCACAGTGTGACAGTACATGTTTAGGTCCCGGGTGATTTCCTCGCCAGTTTGTGAATCTTTAGACAAGTTCAAACTAAACCTGCCCCAACAAGCCTGACATTCAAATACAAAACGTAGAAATGAAATGTTGTGGGAATGTATTAATCCGCAGGGCATACAAATCCCAGCTGGCACAGTCTGAGCGATTTGTCCCGACACGGCCACCTGTCAGAGTCATGTTCAGTCAAACAGCAGCAGGGGCCGTCTAATTGCTGGAAACGTTTGAGTCCAGCGTCAGTGTTTGTGTTTGGATGGATTTCATGGTCACACAGAAGAAGCCTGTTCTTTTATTGGAAGTTCTCCGGATGAAGGTGTATGTACAGCATATGTAAGTTGAATAAGGAAGCTCTATGGTCTCAGGTGCGTCCGCCCTCAGGTGTCTAAGCCTGGGATCACTTCCACTCTCTGCATCTTTCAGCCTCCGGCAGGCTCTACGTTGTGTCGGCCATCAGCGGCTCTGTGCCTCGTCGCAGCCTCCATCTCTACCCCTTGCTAACCACACCTTCCCCAGTATCTCACTCTAATGGTGCTCATGCGTGCTTTGCTTGTGCCATGCATTACTGGTTACGTGCACGTGCTTCCTGTAGAACTCCTGCATCAGTAAGAGAGCTTTTCCTTTCTTTGAGCTCAATGCCTGTCATTGCCAGGTTCTGCTCCGCTGAGGCGGGCCATCGGAGTCTAACCTCTATCTAAATTCTGTGTATCAATAAATCATTTCTCTCCATAACAACCTACAGATGTGGAGGAAGCACCTGCCTACACGTGATGAAGCTCTACCGCAGACAGGTGATTGTCCAGGTGAGTAAAACCAATCTGAAGACCTTCAACTGCTGGATACGCTAATTATTAGAACATGTAAACACAAGAGTCATTTAACTTGACAGAAAATACTGTGCAAAAGTCTTGAGCCACTCCTAATTTTTAAATCCTGCTTTGACGGTCTTTCTGAAAGTCACTGGCTGTGAAGGCGGCTGCTGTTGGATTTCCTTCTGAGAGCAGATAGCTGTTTAAAGGTACGCTCAATAATTAGTTGAGTTTATAGAAAAAAGATATTGTACTCATGAATACACATCCTATAATTAAAGTTATCATTTACTAAAATGCTGAGGAGCGGGTCTGCCGTTTGAGGAGCCGCCATGTTTCCCTGTTGTATTTGACTGCAGCAGCCGGGAGGGGCGTCTCCCACCAAAGGTGGAGGTGAAGAAAGTCGTAGGCTTTGGATGCTGCGCAGGGACATTTACATCCATGTCTGCAGCTTCAGACTTGAGATATGAACTCATGCTTATGATTTATCATCTGAGAACGTGTCCCCTCATCAAAGAAATGAAAATGTGAAGCAAAGTTACCGCATCATCATCTGCACCTAATAAAACGTCACCAAGGCTCATCTCCTGAACTGAGGTCAGAATTATTCTTCGAAGCAGCAGATTAATATGAGCCTGAGCTCAGGTTATTGCTGCTGGCCTCCACAGCAGTCCCAGTTTCTCCTCTGGGGAAACAAACTGGTCTCTCTGAGCAAACATGTGCCATCCCAGCGCCGCAGCATCGCTGAGCGGCTGCAGCAGACGGAGCGAGGCCCAGTGCCTTTAATGTGCACTCCATCTTTAGCTTCACAGCTGCGTGCACACCACATTCATCGTGACCTTTCACCTGCTCTTGTCATGACTCCCACCAGCTTCTCCTGAAAAAGGCGAACTTACAGAATCATTACACCACATTTATTTCTGGAAGCAGTGTTGCATCATGTGACGTCTGTATTTGCATATTTGAGGAAATGATGCGTGTGATTAATCACCGACTGACAGCCTGAGGGGGCGTGTCACTGATTTATTGCCTTTTACAGTCATTGTCACATCCTTTGAATCTGACAGTGTCGCAATCTAAAGCCAGCATGTGTGTCGTGTTCAGTAAGCTGCACCAATTTAACGTGAAATGCAGAGTCGGACCTTCGATCTGTTTCTTCATAATTCTGCAGAAAACCTTCAAAGCTCGTGTCATCAAAGGTCTCCTGCTCACCACGCTTTCATCTTCCTGGGTTCCTTCTGGTTCCTTCTAGTACAGTGCTGTGCAAAAGTCTTCATCTGCCCCTCATTTCTTTCTGTTTTGCAGTAAAGTATGAAATACGTGCAGAGATTTATTCAGACATTCATGTGTATTTAGTTAAAAACAGAGTTTGAATATTTGCTGTGAGCAACTTTAATCTGGAGCTCTGTGAGGATCCTCGGGAACAGTTCTCCGGGCTTCCTGAAGGACGCCGGCGTGTTCGCTGTCAGGATGAAGCTTCAGTGATGCTGAGGCTCTGATAGTTCCCCCGTGTGTTTCTGTCCAGGCGTGCTTCCCTGCGCTGGCGGCGTGTTTGGATCGTTGCCGTGCTGAAACATGAAGCTGCTGTCAGTCAGATGTTTGTGATGGTTTTGGTGCTGGATTCAAATCTGATAGCAAATTTTCATTTTGTCAGTTTTGACAAGATCTCAGATCTGCAGCTCCGAACGTCGACAGACGTCTGCGCATCGCGTTTGTGATCAGATGATCACACATGAAGAGGAGCTGTGGTCACGGCTGTGTGAAGAGCCGATACGAGAGGATTCAGCTGAACTGGAACTAAGCCACACCCTGCGTGGGTCACATGACACGTGGTGCAGAAGTACATATACTCTTCAGTGAAGTAGAAGTACACGTGTGTGATAAAAAAGTACCAACTGTGACCTCACCACAGCGCAGCGGGCTGACCTTTGACCTGCAGGCAGCTGTGTTTGGATTGTTTTACTGTTTGCAGGAGTTTCAGTAGATCATCATCTTCATCGTGAAGATGAAACCTGCGACGCTCTAAAGACAGATAATCTGAGCTGCTGATGATCCCACGTTTGGTTTCTGAGCTGAAGCTGCCACATTTCAAACCTGTGCTTTGTCTCAGGACAGAAATGTGTTCAGATATTTATGTGTCTGAGACCGTTTCTATTAAAGCGCCACCGAGAACGCTGAATCTGCAGGCGGAGATGTTTTCTGTTCTTAGCTTTATTCACAGATGCAGTGAAGAAGTGTCAGGAGCAGAGAGACGTGCGGTAAAGACGGCGGACTCGAGCCCGGGCCGGCCGCTCTCAGCCGTACAGCCCGAGCTCGAGTCCGGGACCCGCGGCTTGAGCCTTATTATTAATAATTATATTTGTATTATTGTTGCCATATCAGCCTCCAGGAGCCCAAAATAAAAAATGACAGATGATGAATAAAGATGACATCATGCTTGTCTGGTGGTTTTCACTGCAGAGGACGCAGCGAAACATTTTATTATTGCTGTCAAACACAAACGTCTGTGACTCACGTCCTCCACGCCGTAACCTGTCATGTTGCTATTATAGAAACCAGTGACTGTAAGCGAACGAGCCGTGGGCGTCGACCAGCAGGAGGAGGCACTCACAGGAGCAGCCTGCTGATGTCACTTCCTGCTCTTTGGAAAATTTGTTTGTGCAACATTTTCTGCTGAAACCTGCGAGTCAGCATCGTCCATCCTGTTCCCAGCAGCGCCGTCTGATTCCCTCACACAGGTACACAAACCCACAGGAGAGGAGGAGGAGGAGGAGGAAGGCGTGAACACGGTCGAGCGCCTCCTCGGGTTAACGGCTTCTCTCCTCACTGAAAAACGCAACTGTCCCAGCCCGGCTCGCTGTCACAACACCACGCCACAGCGGGCAGCCATCAAAAAGCTCCAGTCACAGCTGATCACATGGTCACATGGTTTTATTTATGACCCTGTTCCCACGGCTGTGATCACTCCATCATGTTTCTCACTAACATCAGCCTGGTGGAGGGAAGTTCAGGTACATTTTCATCCATAGCTGTCAAGTTAACATGCATCTGCCATTTCATTAGGTACACCTGGTAGCTTACGCAGGCTTTAAAACTCTCCAACATGTTAGCAGCTGCTACGCTGGAAGTCCTCATTCTCACTGATTCAGGGGAGTTTGATGACAGTGCTCACAGGCAGCGTGATGGAGAAGATGAAGAAAAGTGCTGTAAACTGTTTACTGTCTTTGTGGATTTTAGAAATAAACTTGATCTTAAGTCAGTTTAGTGTCAGTGAGTTTCCACAGTCAGTCTGACTTTGGTTTCTCTTTGTTTCAGTCTTTATTATTGTTGTGTGGACGGCTTGTGTCAGACGGAGAGTCAGTGCATGTATTACAAGAAAAAGACCTTTCAGTAAGCACGCCCATCAGACTTCTGCAGCGTCCAATAAAGCTGGACTCTTTCCTCCTGCCGAGGCCACTCGGGGTTAAATGAAGACCCGTTTGCATCACACAGCTAAAGAGCAGAAGTTTCAGTTCTTTTAATGAACTTCATCATCTGAATTATCTTTTGAGGAAAACCTCATAACCTCCAGAGATAACCCAGTCATGAAATCTGCTCTGAAGCACAACCAGCTGAACTGAGTTTCCTACACTGTTTGTGCATCACACCTTATTTTTGAATGAAGAATCATTATCATTGATAGGAACAGGTCAGGACCACGTTAAATCCATCCTAACGATTATTTTTAAAGGACACAGAGCTGCGTTTGCTGCTTTTCACTCATGGGTGCAGCGCTATATTAATGGGGAGGAGGATTTGTAAGTAGGGAATGAAATACTGTTGAACCATGTGTGAAACAAATAAATAAATAAATGTCACATTAAGGAACGACTCGCTCCAACTTCCACATTCTTACCTGCTGATGTGAACACGCCTGCCTCAGCTGTGGCTTTCCTTAGTCTGCACTGCCCTCTGCTGGCTGCACTCTGTTACTGCAGCATCTCTGCAGGTGTCCTCATGAATGATGTCAGAGGTGATTTCTGTCCCGTCACATGTGACGGGGCTCATTTCTGCTCACAGTCACTAACCTGCTGTTGTCGTGGCAACGCGGCTGGATGTAAACGCTCTCTGCTGGGTTCTGGCTTTGATGGAGAACGTGCACAAATAAAATAAAAATGCAGGATTAGAGTTAAAGCTGAAAGACACCAGGAACTCAACCTCGTCCACCCGGCTCACGCTGCATCCGTGGCTGCTGTTACACTGGATGTGCGCGTCCACAGGACATTCCTAACCGGCGTTAAACAAATTCCCCATCCCTCGAGTTCTGAATGAACAGCTGATCACAAAAACATGGAATATTGGGAATCAAACAACAAAACAAACCCTGTGTGCTGCTCCGTGACCAGCAGCCCAACCCCACCTTCACCTCCTCCACCCGGGGCACCTCAACGCACCTTTCAGTTTTTTATTTATTTATTCCAAACATGAGTCTATATATTGAACATCAGAGGGCGGCACCCCTCCTACAGTCACCCCACAAGTCAATATCAATAATAATAATAATGATAACAAGAGAATCAATAATGTCCTGCTGATCTGAGGGGAAAACATCAGGAAACACACACATGCACGACACGACGCACACACGCACACACCACACACTACACACCCACACACGCACACGGACGCACAGCTGGCACGCACGCACACACACTGCCCACACGCCACACGACGCAACACGCCCGCCACACACACCACACACAATAGCTGACGAGAAAACACAGAACACCACACACCACACGCACACACACACACACACCAGACAGCACCTCACACGCACACACACACGCACTCTCTCTTCAGCTGCTGCTTCACTTCCTGCATGTCAACAAACTATAATTATATATTTTGTAATTGTAACTTTATATTTTCTTTTTTACAAAAAGGAAAAAAATGATAACAAAAATAAAATAAAATATAAATATAAAAATGATGTTATAAAATACAAATAAAATGATTAAATGATAAAACAAATACAGATGTGTGTAACAACTGCAGCAGCTGTTCGTTCATTTCATAGTAAAAAAGGGAAAAAGTCAACAGGTTGTTTTTTTGTACAGCAGGTCCAAATTATTCAGCGATGGAGCTCAGCGCCGCCGGCAGCTGACAGGTGACCTTTAGAAATGAGACAACTCGGCGATCAGATCGCTGTGACATCAGCTTCAGGATCAGGACGAGGAGGAGGAGAAGCTCCTCTGATTGGACAACAGGACAGGAAATACAATCACAGACTTAGTTTTTCTTCTTCTCCACTTTGTGTGAGTGTGTGTATCTGTAGCGTTTCGTCTATACAAACACCTGGATCAGTATCAAACCTCAGTCTGTCTGAGTCCTCGTTGCTCGGCATGGAGCGAGACGATTGGCTGAGGGTGGGTCGGCCTCAGACAGTCACTTCCTGTTTGTCTGCTTTAATCCAAAAGGGTAAAAAGTCCGTGAGGAGTCCTCCATCCTCAGAGCGGGTCAATCCGCCCACCCCCGTAAAGGTTTGGTGCAGTCCACTGACGTGTCTTTGCTTTAATGGATGACCCCCACAAAGGGGTCAGAATGGTTTCCTCCTTTGACCCCTGCTGAAGAGCCAGTTTAGACCAGTACAGCTTTGGGGTCAATGTGTTTGTGACCTTTGACCCCACAGACAGCATCCTTAGGCTCAGTCGTGTCCGCTGAGTAAGTCTGTCGGTGGGTGTGTCGGGGTCTTGTTGGGGGGCAGCGGCCGGGGCGGGGGCACAGGTTTGTTTTTGTACCGCTGCGGGCTCGCCACGCCCCCGTCGCTGTCAGCTCTGTCCGTCGGCATCGGGGGAGGGGGTGGCGGAAGGCGGGGCAGCGACATGGAGCCGTGGTGATAATGGAGATGATGGTGAGCGCTGTGACGGGGGTGAAGGCCTGTCATCGCCACTGAGGGCGGGACCCGGGAGCAGGAGGAGGCGGAGGAGGACGAGGAGGGCGGAGGGGGAGGGGGTGGGGTAAGCGCGACCGGTCGCAGGCTCTGGATCCGCCGGCACTCCTGGCAGATGCGTACGTGACTGCAGGCCTGCAGGAAGCTGCGCGGGGGGGCGGGCGGAGCCACTAGGGCTGACGCAGGAGGGGGGGTGGTGCTAGAGGTTTTGGTGCCCAGCGGGTCCTCCAGGAGCCTCTGTGGCCCCGGGCCCAGATCGGGGCATCCTCCCATCCCGACCCCTGCCAACCCGCCCGTCATTGGGCCGGCGCCACTGTACAGTTTCCCGTTGCTGAGACGCATCTCTCGAATCAGGCGGATGGGGCGGGGACCGGCCAGAGTCAGGCGGGATGGGTGACGTAGGACTCCGCCCCCAGTGCTGGTCAGGGGTCTGCGACGACGGGATCTAGAATTCTTCTTACAGGATACGGCATTACGGAACTCCGTCAGCATCTCCTGACAGACGGAAACCTGAGAGAGAGAGCAAAGGCACTCAGCTACACCCTTCA
>NW_024582805.1:208338-217421 GCF_018398535.1 Haplochromis burtoni
GATGGAGGCTGTCTATCAGCTGCGGGGAATAAAGGAAGCAGTGGCCCTGGAGCTGCACCTTCTCTTTGTTACGTGCAGACTGAACTACTGCAATTCTTTGTACTTTGGTCTGTACTTTGGTCTGGACCAGGCCTCTCTTTATGTCTCCAGCTGGTCGTCTGCTAACTGGCACTAAACGTTAGGAGCATGTAACCCCAGTTTTAGCGTCTCCACACTGGCTCCCTGTTCCTTACAGGATCCAATTTAAAGTTGTACTTTTCGTTTTTAAGGTGCGTAACGGCTGAGCCCCTTTATGCTCCAGAGAAAACCATGAGGTCCAGTTAAAACCAACTTATCCACGGACTAAGCTTCTCATCGTGACAGAGCCTTCTCTGTGGCAGGTCCAGGACTTTGGAATAGTCTTCCCTTAAATATTAGATGTGCACAAACACTTGATCAATTTAACTCGCTACTGAAGACACATTTTATGGTCTGGCTTTAACCACTTTAACCCAAACATTTTGGTTTTAACAGCCTTAGTTGTTGTTTTAATTGTTTTTAATGACTTATTTATTTATTTTTTCTATATTTTACTGCATCATTGTTTTACATTTTATTTGTTTTAGTGGTATTTTACATTGTTAAGCTCTTTGCGCAGCACTGACTGTTTGGAAATGTGCAGTATAAATAAACTTGACCTTGTGGAGGTGTAACACCAGCAGGTGGCAGCAGCAGCTCATTGTGTTGGCAGGAGCTGGTTAAAAAACATCAACTTAAATGTGTTTTTCAGTCTCATGTTGACGGCTGCTGGTGGTTCACTGCCCCTCCTGCTCCAGCACCGCTCAGATGTGTCGTTTTATTCTTTTGAATATTTGTAATCTGTTGATGGAAGTTTTTAAATGACCTCAGGATTTTGCTCTGCAGATGTCTGCAGGCAAAGAGAGAGTCTGTGCTCGCAGTAAAGACCTGAGCACGTTTGTATCAGTGTACAGATGCTCTGCAGTGTTCACGTCTGCCCAGTGTAATCTGTAAGTGTGTGTGTGCGATGGTGTACCTCGTCCGTCTCGGCGGTGCGGCGTGTCGACCACACAAACTCCATGATGGCCACGAAGACGGCAATGATGAGGCCGCAAATCAGAACCACGAAGATCCCGCCGATATTCTCCATGCCGAGCCCTGAAACGCAGCGACACATCACAGATCGATTCACCTACACCAGCCTGAGGACTGTTTCCAAACACAGCGTGCTCTCCATCAGCAACAACAGGCCAGGCTTAAAACAACTGATATTTTATGCCATTTAACCTGTTTGATGGCATAAAATGTGGAGTTGTTGGCGTGAGACGCCTCAGAAGGAGGAGACAAATACACAATAACAGCGAAGGCGGAGGACAAAGTCATTTGTTATTTTGTTATATCAATGAGGAAAAGACAGGCGGCACAGGAAAGGAGACGCCCGATAAAAACTTCCTGTTTACGTGTCATCGTGGTAAGGCTTCACTGACATGAGCGAGGAGCACGGTTGTGTCCTAGGCAGGAATCTTTCCATCAAACAGAAACAGGAAATGATGTTTTTACGTTAAATGATCACGTTACGATGACACTGACCTTTGGCCCTGTGGTCCTCCTCTTTGGGGCACTGTCCTCCCTCCCACCAGCGTCTCTTCAGGATCTCCAGCCTGTTGCTCTCCTGCAGCTGCAGTATTCCCAGAGTGATCTCGTCTCTATACGGAGAGCCTGACGAGGAGCAGAAGTCATATTCAGCATCTAAAGACACACATGAAACTACTCAACCTGGGCTAAATGACACTATACGAGCCTTACGATGTGTCTGCCGTCGATCTGAAAGGAGGTGGAAGAAAGGTAGGCTTCAGATGTCCTACGACATCCTTTGTAGGAGCCGCTCTCTAGACCAGAACTCTGTTCAGGCAGCTCAAGCAGCTTTCCTGTCAGATATTACTGATACTAACAGCCACAACCCCCGAATGTTATTCAAAATGTTTAACTCCGTGATAAATGCCTGTCCTGGATCGTCGAGCTCGGCCTCTCAGGCTCTCTGTGAGCAATTTCTTAATCATTTTAGTGGAAAAGTTTTATTACTGAAGGCTTCACACTCTCGTGTGTTGAATCCTGTTCTGGTTTTAGGGTGCATGTCCACCTTTTCTCACTTTGAGAACCCTTGGGCTCCATATTTGAAAAATACAACATTTCTTATCCACTCTTTTGTGACGTCCAGGTTAGACTATTGCAATTCTCTCTACTGTGGTCTCCAATCCATCTCTATTTGAAAGCTGCAGCTCGTTCAAAATGCTGCAGCTCGCCTTCTTACTGGAGCTAGAAAATTTGCTCCTATCACTCCGGCTCTTGTTGATCTACACTGGTTACCAATCAAATATCGCATTGAGTTTAAAGTTTTGCTACTCACTTTTAAAATCCTGAATAATATTGCGCCCAGTTACCTCACTGACCTCCTCAAGCTGCACACTCCTTGTCGTACATTAAGATCACCAACCTAAGTTTAGACTGAAGACCAGAGGCCACCCTTTGCTTCAGCTGCACCCAACCTTTGCAGCCTCCCTGCTTCTATTCGAGCCTCGGACTCTATCCAGTCCTTTAAATCCAGATTGAAAGCATACTTATTTAACCTGGCTGTCCTGACCAGTTAACACCCTTTTTACACTTTTTATCAAATGTATTATTTTATTATTAATTTTCACTGCAGTTTTTATCTTCTTAGTAGATATTTCGCACTCACGATTGACCTTCCCTCTGTGTTGAGGTTTGATGCCTATTTTATTTAGCTCTTCTGTTCTATTAATGCCTCCATCCTGTCTGTTAGTGCCCGATCTGTACTCTGTTATTGACTTATGTTGTTTCTCCGTATTACTGCGAAGCCTTCGGGATTTTAAATGTGCTATATAAATAAAACTGTATTGTATTGTACTTCCGAACAGGAAGTAGTTTCCTTCAGATGCACTCCTGGACACAGCCTGTATGCCATCACAGACGTACAGTTCACTGCAGTTTTATTTATAAAGCATCAAATCCTACCAACGGTCACCTCGGTGCTTTGAGGCACCACCAGAAACAATCGGACGACCGCCAACAGGCGTGTTTGTGAGCAGACTCAGACTGAGCTCACCCAATCTGATGCTGGATAAACGTGAGCTAAACCTTGGATCAAACCACCAACCCAAGACCGATCTAAGCCTCTGTCTGCCTGACACACACACCAGCTGTGGCCCTGAGTCCACTTTCAGCTTCCAGGCGTGTGATGTCTAACACTGTCCTGCACTGGTGAACTTTCAGAGCCTGCACAGATGATCAGAAGAGCCTGTGGATGGATGAAACTTTTTATGGGTTTATCTTGTTTATCGAATCATGTTTGCATGACCACACAAGACGAGGTCATCGTTCTGCACCACTTTCAGCGTCTGTGGATTTCTGTTTCACGTCTGTGGGAACCAACCAGGCTGCACATAGCTGCACTCGGTGTCGCGGCGTCCTGATGCACTAAACTGGCTTTGAAGACGAGCTGCCGGCTGGTGTTCCTCTTTCAAAGGCAGCGAGACAAATCCAATCTTAGGTGGGCTGTGAATGAAAACAGAGGGCTGGTGCTAATGGCGGAGCTCACCTGCTCACCTGTTATCAGGTAAACGTGCTGATGTGGAGGCGGCGGCGCGCTCTGCGGGGTTTTTAACATGTTCTCATAAACAGCGACACAACGACAACGCGAGCAGTTGCACCTTTTATACAAATCGCCGCTGCTGTCCGCAGTCTCGTTTCCACCGGAGCTCCAGATGTGTTGGAGGCAGCGGGCGGCGACACCGGAGCTCTGGACGGGACCCTGAGGCACGATGTAATCCCCTAATCTCTCCAGACTGCAGGTTGTTTACTGAACAGACTCACGTTCAATCCTCAGTAAAGATTTATTGACAGCTTGCAGGCTGACACTTATCAGCAGACACACACTAACTGAACCCTCCACACCGTCACTTCTGCTGTTTCTGCAGCCGTGGGTCAGCAGAGGTGGCTTTGATTGGCTTTAGGGACAATAGGCAAAGCATAGGCTGTAAACACAAGATGGACACAGCCTCTTTGACAGCTCTCACTACTTTGTTTTTCAGCTCGGTGCTCTACGCATTTGCTCTGATCCTCCTGCAGTTTTTTGCAGGTTGCAGGTTGGTGAAACTCTAAGCCGTCTCTGAGATACTCGTTTTATACTGGATCGTGTGATGGACCTGCTGTCAAATAACCTGATCAGCTGCTAATGTATTTACTCTGTTCCTTGTCGTGGTGACGGGGGAACCCGACCGAGCCCTGCAGCCACGCCACCACAGCATTTTGGGTCTCTAGGGTCTCCCGGGCAAACAGCAGGGGCAGATTCAATCGAAATCCACAGACTGTGGGTGTGGAGCTCACCAATCCGGTCACATTTAACTGTGTCATGGTTCATCTGACACTTTAAACCTGCCCTGAGGCAAGAGATTGTTTGTTTTCATCATCAAACAAAAGGCAATAATTTAATAACAACAATAAACAGCTGCACTGGCACATGTTAATCTGTTTTTAAACTACAGCAGCCCAGTTCTACAGCAGTGTAATTTTTGACCACTGGATGGCAGTAGAGGCTTCTGTATGTTAGTCAATCCACAGTAGAGTGTCAGCAGTACCCCGCCTAAACAAAATCCACTCAGAGACAGAACTGGGCTGTGTCCCAATTAAGAGACCGCACGCTTGAAGAACGCATTTTGAGTGCGATTACGTCACCGCCACACGACGACGGCTGTCCCAATTCGAAGTGTACTCCAAATGCGCCGTCGATTTCCCCAAATATCAAGTGTGGTCCGGTGCACGCTTCGTGGTCCCATATATCCCACAATTCATAGTGCGGCGGTGGGTGTGGATAATTTTGCTCCAAAAGACGGCAGAAGGGAGCGGCCGAAGACTGAACTGTCAGAAGTAAGTACTGAATACGATGTCACTTGAAGAACATTAAATAATTGCTGTTGGCCACATGTCAGCAAAGTTATGTGACGTTAGTGATGTTTGTACTTCCAGTGTTCACTTGGTTTTAAAGCCTTTAAATATACGCCGTTCAATAGTCGACCTTTAATCTGACAGAGAATGTGATGATTTTGTGGATAATTAAAGTCAGTCATATATCCACAAACACAACAAGCTGAAAGTCAGTGATGCTGCTCGGTTTGCAGTCCTGAACATCACGGCACCAGCAGGATTCACTGCACTGTTAATGTTAGCTGTGTTATATTGCTGCCTCTGTTCGGTGGTGTCGAGCCAAACGCACTTTAACGTGTGTTTGAACGAGCTGACGGTTCACTCGTTAAGCTGAAAGAAAGATGCTTTAATCACAGCAGTCACACATGTGTCCACTGCACCATCTGGAACTCTTCTTGTTTACACTCGTAATAACACAAACACTAAATCCTCCTGTTTGTAGCAGTGTGTACACCTGAGACTGTCACCTGTCTGTCTGTCCTGCACTCTCTCTCTGTTTCTTTCTCTCTGATTGTGGAATAAAAGTATGAACATGTGTTTATAAGTCAGGATATATATATATATATACAGGATCAAAGGGTTTGTTTCTCTCGCCCAAACCAATGATCAATGTTTAAAGTTCGCTATTAAATATTTAAATCATATCAGATATAATTTATATAATCTGTCCCATCCGCCTCCCCTCACCCTTAATCGATAGATCAAAGGGCAGATGGCCCTTTCCTTACTCCTGATTCTTTTAGTGCGATGCCTACTATAGTTTTCTTTCTCTATTGACTACTTTATTGAGCTTTGTTTTTTTGGTGGCTGTTTTTTTGTTCTTGTTGGATTGGTTAGTTTGTGTCTGGGGTTTTTTGGCGCGGGTGTTGGGGGTGTTTGTTTTTTTTGTGGTGGGGTGTGGGGGCGTGGTGCGGGCGGGGGGGGTTGCGTGGGTGGTGTGTTTTGTTTTTTTTTTTTTTTTTTGTGTTTTTGTGTGTGTGTGTGTGTGTGCAGTCTGTTCGTGTGTTTTGTTGTGTGTGTGTGTGTGTGTGGTTGTATGTTTTGCTTTTGTGTGGTGGGCGTGGGCGTGGGGGGAGGGGTGGTGTTTTGTTTGGTTTTGTGTTTTTGTTGGGTGTGGTGTTTGGCGGTCTTTGTCGGGTGGGGGGGGGTGGTGTTGTTGGCTTTTTTTTTTTTTTTTGTTTTTTTTTTTTTTTTTTTTGTTTTTTTTTTGTGTGTTTTTGTTTTTTTGTGTTTTTTGTGTGTGTGTGTGTGTGTGTGTTCTGTGTGTTTGTTGTGTGTTTTGTTTTTTGTGTGTGGTGGTTTTTGGTTGTTTTTGTTTTTTTTTTTGGTGGGTGTGGGTGTTGTTTATGTTGTTGGTGTGGTTTTTGGTGGGTTTGGTTGTGGGCGGTTTCGTTTTTTTGTTTGTTCTTGTTTGGATTGTTGATTGTCTGCGAGTTGGTTTTCTGTTTGTCTTATTTGGAGTCATTCATATTGGGGGTGGTTCTTGTATTTTTAGGGCGTGCGTTTGTGTTTTATGGGGGTTTTTTTTTGGGGGGTTTGTAGTAGGTGTACTGTTAGTGTTGTTTTGTATTGGCCGTCGTACTTTTCTTTTCTCTGTGTCTGTGTGTGGTTTTTGTTGTGTCTGTGGTGCTTGTTTGTGCCTCTCTGCAGGTGTTGTGTGTGAGGTGAATTTTGTCGTCTGTGAAGGGGCCTCTTTTGAGTTATGCTGTTGTCCGTGGCGTGGATGTGTCCTTGTGGTTTTTTTGGTTGGGACGATGACATGAGAGACTTAGAGTTAAAGCTGAAAGACACCAGGAACTCAACCTCGTCCACCCGGCTCACGCTGCATCCGTGGCTGCTGTTACACTGGATGTGCGCGTCCACAGGACATTCCTAACCGGCGTTAAACAAATTCCCCATCCCTCGAGTTCTGAATGAACAGCTGATCACAAAAACATGGAATATTGGGAATCAAACAACAAAACAAACCCTGTGTGCTGCTCCGTGACCAGCAGCCCAACCCCACCTTCACCTCCTCCACCCGGGGCACCTCAACGCACCTTTCAGTTTTTTATTTATTTATTCCAAACATGAGTCTATATATTGAACATCAGAGGGCGGCACCCCTCCTACAGTCACCCCACAAGTCAATATCAATAATAATAATAATGATAACAAGAGAATCAATAATGTCCTGCTGATCTGAGGGGAAAACATCAGGAAACACACACATGACACACACGCACACACGCACACACACACATACACACGCACACACGCACACGGACGACGGCTGGCACTGCGCACGCGCACGCGCACAGCACGCCACAACGCAACACGCCCCGCACACACACACCACACACAATAATGTCCTGCTGATCTGAGGGGAAAACATCAGGAAACACACACATGCACGCACACGCACACACACACGCACTCTCTCTTCAGCTGCTGCTTCACTTCCTGCATGTCAACAAACTATAATTATATATTTTGTAATTGTAACTTTATATTTTCTTTTTTACAAAAAGGAAAAAAATGATAACAAAAATAAAATAAAATATAAATATAAAAATGATGTTATAAAATACAAATAAAATGATTAAATGATAAAACAAATACAGATGTGTGTAACAACTGCAGCAGCTGTTCGTTCATTTCATAGTAAAAAAGGGAAAAAGTCAACAGGTTGTTTTTTTGTACAGCAGGTCCAAATTATTCAGCGATGGAGCTCAGCGCCGCCGGCAGCTGACAGGTGACCTTTAGAAATGAGACAACTCGGCGATCAGATCGCTGTGACATCAGCTTCAGGATCAGGACGAGGAGGAGGAGAAGCTCCTCTGATTGGACAACAGGACAGGAAATACAATCACAGACTTAGTTTTTCTTCTTCTCCACTTTGTGTGAGTGTGTGTATCTGTAGCGTTTCGTCTATACAAACACCTGGATCAGTATCAAACCTCAGTCTGTCTGAGTCCTCGTTGCTCGGCATGGAGCGAGACGATTGGCTGAGGGTGGGTCGGCCTCAGACAGTCACTTCCTGTTTGTCTGCTTTAATCCAAAAGGGTAAAAAGTCCGTGAGGAGTCCTCCATCCTCAGAGCGGGTCAATCCGCCCACCCCCGTAAAGGTTTGGTGCAGTCCACTGACGTGTCTTTGCTTTAATGGATGACCCCCACAAAGGGGTCAGAATGGTTTCCTCCTTTGACCCCTGCTGAAGAGCCAGTTTAGACCAGTACAGCTTTGGGGTCAATGTGTTTGTGACCTTTGACCCCACAGACAGCATCCTTAGGCTCAGTCGTGTCCGCTGAGTAAGTCTGTCGGTGGGTGTGTCGGGGTCTTGTTGGGGGGCAGCGGCCGGGGCGGGGGCACAGGTTTGTTTTTGTACCGCTGCGGGCTCGCCACGCCCCCGTCGCTGTCAGCTCTGTCCGTCGGCATCGGGGGAGGGGGTGGCGGAAGGCGGGGCAGCGACATGGAGCCGTGGTGATAATGGAGATGATGGTGAGCGCTGTGACGGGGGTGAAGGCCTGTCATCGCCACTGAGGGCGGGACCCGGGAGCAGGAGGAGGCGGAGGAGGACGAGGAGGGCGGAGGGGGAGGGGGTGGGGTAAGCGCGACCGGTCGCAGGCTCTGGATCCGCCGGCACTCCTGGCAGATGCGTACGTGACTGCAGGCCTGCAGGAAGCTGCGCGGGGGGGCGGGCGGAGCCACTAGGGCTGACGCAGGAGGGGGGGTGGTGCTAGAGGTTTTGGTGCCCAGCGGGTCCTCCAGGAGCCTCTGTGGCCCCGGGCCCAGATCGGGGCATCCTCCCATCCCGACCCCTGCCAACCCGCCCGTCATTGGGCCGGCGCCACTGTACAGTTTCCCGTTGCTGAGACGCATCTCTCGAATCAGGCGGATGGGGCGGGGACCGGCCAGAGTCAGGCGGGATGGGTGACGTAGGACTCCGCCCCCAGTGCTGGTCAGGGGTCTGCGACGACGGGATCTAGAATTCTTCTTACAGGATACGGCATTACGGAACTCCGTCAGCATCTCCTGACAGACGGAAACCTGAGAGAGAGAGCAAAGGCACTCAGCTACACCCTTCATGCTCTGATGGATCCCTGTG
>NW_024582805.1:217446-230227 GCF_018398535.1 Haplochromis burtoni
GAGTTACCATCAGTTCAGTGAAACATCTGCACTTCTTCTAATGGCCACTCGAGGCAGCCTCCGACAGTGGGTCCATGCCCATAAACACCCACGTCAATGTTTCTGAGTGCACGGGAGAAATAAACCAACACTTACTGAAAAAATACAAGACTGAAAGTTTGCATGGTTAGGGGCGCGGCCTCTGTGACTGCCAGGTGGCGTAGCCGTGTGCTGAACTGGACTTTGGGAGCATTTTTAATTATGAATAATCTGGTCGTGTTATTACTGGTTACATCATCCCAGGATCAAACACAGGATCTGTGTCTCTACACTTACGGGTCGTTACTTCCAGTATTTAATCTTTTTGTGATTCTGAAAATTCTCATATGTGAATGGAAACTGCTGCTGGTCGGTCTGCAAATGGATTTACTGACATTCAAATAACAGCTGACATCGAGGCCTTTGCATACAGGGCAGTACTCATCCATTATTTTGCTCATCTTTAATAATTTACTATTATATATAATAGAGAACGCCCAACGTACAAGCTTGGAGGCTCTATAAGTGTGCAGATCTCATGAACTCATATTTTATTGAGAACAAAACAGAATAAAAAAATGAAGCATGTCAATAAAAATTCGAGCTCATTTTGAATGTGATGCCGTCAACACGTCTCTAAAAGTTGGACAGGTCCATGTTTCCATGCGCATCATTAACATCAGTGTGTAAACTGGGGCTGTTTCTCCATCGTGGCCACACGTGGCTTCTTCTCTGGGTGATGCAGCTTTAACCTGCAGGCAGACGCTGGTTTCTGGGAGCGTTCCTGAGCCGTGCACTGATCCTTTAATGCAGCGCTGCTGAAGGTCGCAGTTATCGGCCTCGTCCCTGCGTGCTGATGACCTCATGTAGATGATGACATGTTCACAGTGAGGAACATGATTCTGTTTGTACATGCAGTTTCTGACTTTTCCAACCTTTTGTTGCTGCCATCAAATCCAACATGAGCTCATGTTTTGTCACGACGCGCTCTTCACAGTTGCAGAACGAAACCTAAATTGTAGTGAAACCTCTTTTCTGTGAGCACTCAGGACGTCACAGCACCTCAGGCCGCTTTACAGCATCCTCCATTTGTGATTTTCCTCACCTTCAACCAGCTGCTGCTTCTAACCCCTGCAGCCTCCTGTTGGGCGTCTCACTAACGTCTGTGGGAGTTTGGAGCGCGTGCTGTCCTACAGACTTGCCTGAACAATCAGTCTGCATCAGCAGAAAGCTGCGGTTTTAAAAGCTGCCTGACTGAGAAACACTGAAGACTTGTTATCAATGCTGCCGTTGCTGTTTGGACAGGAAGTAGAATCCCTGAGACCGCCTCTGTGTGCCTGAGATGACCGTATGGGATGGCTGGATTAAAAAATAATCTCACCATGAAGAAGGTCATGGTGGAGCCTCCGTGGATGGTGCCGTACTGGATGTTGGTCTGGTCCGCCAGATCGTCCGGAGACTCGATGGGCGCCTCCATCCTCTGGACCGTGAGAAATGCTGCCAGGTTGGCCGTGTAGGACGAGATGATGATGAGGGTGAAAGCCCACCTGAGGGAGGAGAGACGAAGACCTTTATGTTTTTACCCTGCAGCACAGCCCCACTCTTCCCCCTCGCCTATCTTCATTAAGAGCTGAGAGCGGAAAACGCAGCAGAGAGACAGATGGAGGGCACTGCAGGAAACGTCAGGAGTTTTAGGTAAAAATCATCAACCTAAACATGAACTCGAGCTGCAGCAGAGACGAGCAGGACGCCTCTGCTGCAGAGGAAATGAGGCGGAAGTGATGAGCAAGGGAATTAGGGAGGGGGGAGAGAATTAAAGAGGAGGCAGAGAGGAAGGATGAAGCAGAGCAGAAACTAAATGAAAAGCAGTCCAGCAAATACAGGAAAACAGACTCGGGCTCTGGTGATTGGCTCGAGGCCGTGATTACTTCTAATGTGCTGTGTTTGCACAGAGCGCTGCGGGAAGTGGAAGACACACTCTGTGGTGTCAGCGGAGACGAGACCCACGACTGCGACGGATCTCGTTTCCATTTACAAAAAAAGAAAACACACAAAGAAATGTTTTAAAAGAGGAGCCGAGTTTCAGGGGAAACGCCAGAGCTACGCCGCCAACTCTGTGTTGGTCACCACACATCAGCAAGGCAGCTCCCCGAGCATGCTGGGTAAAAGGACCATGGCTTCATAAAGGTTTGAAGTTATATGAACTGAGTCAGAAAAGAGTTCAGCCCAGCGAGGAGCTGCATGTGCGCTTCAGCGTTTGCAGCAGAACGCCGTGATGGGTGCACAGCATCATTTTGACGGCTGCTGGTGGTTCACTGCCCCTCCTGCTCCAGCACCGCTCAGATGTGTCGTTTTATTCTTTTGAATATTTGTAATCTGTTGATGGAAGTTTTTAAATGACCTCAGGATTTTGCTCTGCAGATGTCTGCAGGCAAAGAGAGAGTCTGTGCTCGCAGTAAAGACCTGAGCACGTTTGTATCAGTGTACAGATGCTCTGCAGTGTTCACGTCTGCCCAGTGTAATCTGTAAGTGTGTGTGTGCGATGGTGTACCTCGTCCGTCTCGGCGGTGCGGCGTGTCGACCACACAAACTCCATGATGGCCACAAAGACGGCAATGATGAGGCCGCAAATCAGAACCACGAAGATCCCGCCGATGTTCTCCATGCCGAGCCCTGAAACGCAGCGACACATCACAGATCGATTCACCTACACCAGCCTGAGGACTGTTTCCAAACACAGCGTGCTCTCCATCAGCAACAACAGGCCAGGCTTAAAACAACTGATATTTTATGCCATTTAACCTGTTTGATGGCATAAAATGTGGAGTTGTTGGCGTGAGACGCCTCAGAAGGAGGAGACAAATACACAATAACAGCGAAGGCGGAGGACAAAGTCATTTGTTATTTTGTTATATCAATGAGGAAAAGACAGGCGGCACAGGAAAGGAGACGCCCGATAAAAACTTCCTGTTTACGTGTCATCGTGGTAAGGCTTCACTGACATGAGCGAGGAGCACAGTTGTGTCCTAGGCAGGAATCTTTCCATCAAACAGAAACAGGAAATGATGTTTTTACGTTAAATGATCACGTTACGATGACACTGACCTTTGGCCCTGTGGTCCTCCTCTTTGGGGCACTGTCCTCCCTCCCACCAGCGTCTCTTCAGGATCTCCAGCCTGTTGCTCTCCTGCAGCTGCAGTATTCCCAGAGTGATCTCGTCTCTATACGGAGAGCCTGACGAGGAGCAGAAGTCATATTCAGCATCTAAAGACACACATGAAACTACTCAACCTGGGCTAAATGACACTATACGAGCCTTACGATGTGTCTGCCGTCGATCTGAAAGGAGGTGGAAGAAAGGTAGGCTTCAGATGTCCTACGACATCCTTTGTAGGAGCCGCTCTAACCAGAACTCCGTAAAGGCAGCTAAAGCAGCTTTCCTATCAGACATTATTGAGACTAATAGCCACAACCCCCGAATGTTATTCAAAATTTTTAATTCAGTGATAAATCCCTGTCCGGACTCTTCGAGCTCGGCCTCTCAGGCTCTCTGTGAGCAATTTCTTAATCATTTTAGTGGAAAAGTTTTATTACTGAAGGCTTCACACTCTCACTCTCTTGTGCTGAATCCTGTTCTGGTTTTAGGATGCATGTCCACCTTTTCTCACTTTGAGAACCCTTGGGCTCCATATTTGAAAAATACAACATTTCTTATCCACTCTTTTGTGACGTCCAGGTTAGACTATTGCAATTCTCTCTACTGTGGTCTCCAATCCATCTCTATTTGAAAGCTGCAGCTCGTTCAAAATGCTGCAGCTCGCCTTCTTACTGGAGCTAGAAAATTGATCCTATACTCCAGCTCTTGTTGATCTACACGTTACCTATCAAATATCGCATTGAGTTTAAAGTTTTGCTACTCACTTTTAAAATCCTGAATAATATTGCGCCCAGTTACCTCACTGACCTCCTCAAGCTGCACACTCCTTGTCGTACATTAAGATCACCAACCTAAGTTTAGACTGAAGACCAGAGGCGACCCTTTGCTTCAGCTGCACCCAACCTTTGCAGCCTCCCTGCTTCTATTCGAGCCTCGGACTCTATCCAGTCCTTTAAATCCAGATTGAAAGCATACTTATTTAACCTGGCTGTCCTGACCAGTTAACACCCTTTTTACACTTTTTATTAAATGTATTATTTTATCATTCATTTCACTGCAGTTTTTATCTTCGTAGATATTTCGCACTCACGATTGACCTTCCCTCTGTGTTGAGGTTTGATGCCTATTTTATTTAGCTCTTCTGTTCTATTAATGCCTCCATCCTGTCTGTTAGTGCCCGATCTGTACTCTGTTATTGACTTATGTTGTTTCTCCGTATTACTGCGAAGCCTTCGGGATTTTAAATGTGCTATATAAATAAAACTGTATTGTATTGTACTTCCGAACAGGAAGTAGTTTCCTTCAGATGCACTCCTGGACACAGCCTGTATGCCATCACAGACGTACAGTTCACTGCAGTTTTATTTATAAAGCATCAAATCCTACCAACGGTCACCTCGGTGCTTTGAGGCACCACCAGAAACAATCGGACGACCGCCAACAGGCGTGTTTGTGAGCAGACTCAGACTGAGCTCACCCAATCTGATGCTGGATAAACGTGAGCTAAACCTTGGATCAAACCACCAACCCAAGACCGATCTAAGCCTCTGTCTGCCTGACACACACACCAGCTGTGGCCCTGAGTCCACTTTCAGCTTCCAGGCGTGTGATGTCTAACACTGTCCTGCACTGGTGAACTTTCAGAGCCTGCACAGATGATCAGAAGAGCCTGTGGATGGATGAAACTTTTTATGGGTTTATCTTGTTTATCGAATCATGTTTGCATGACCACACAAGACGAGGTCATCGTTCTGCACCACTTTCAGCGTCTGTGGATTTCTGTTTCACGTCTGTGGGAACCAACCAGGCTACACATAGCTGCACTCGGTGTCGCGGCGTCCTGATGCACTAAACTGGCTTTGAAGACGAGCTGCTGGCTGGTGTTCCTCTTTCAAAGGCAGCGAGACAAATCCAATCTTAGGTGGGCTGTGAATGAAAACAGAGGGCTGGTGCTAATGGCGGAGCTCACCTGCTCACCTGTTATCAGGTAAACGTGCTGATGTGGAGGCGGCGGCGCGCTCTGCGGGGTTTTTAACATGTTCTCATAAACAGCGACACAACGACAACGCGAGCAGTTGCACCTTTTATACAAATCGCCGCTGCTGTCCGCAGTCTCGTTTCCACCGGAGCTCCAGATGTGTTGGAGGCAGCGGGCGGCGACACCGGAGCTCTGGACGGGACCCTGAGGCACGATGTAATCCCCTAATCTCTCCAGACTGCAGGTTGTTTACTGAACAGACTCAGTAAAGATTTATTGACAGCTTGCAGGCTGACACTTATCAGCAGACACACACTAACTGAACCCTCCACACCGTCACTTCTGCTGTTTCTGCAGCCGTGGGTCAGCAGAGGTGGCTTTGATTGGCTTTAGGGACAATAGGCAAAGCATAGGCTGTAAACACAAGATGGACACAGCCTCTTTGACAGCTCTCACTACTTTGTTTTTCAGCTCGGTGCTCTACGCATTTGCTCTGATCCTCCTGCAGTTTTTTGCAGGTTGCAGGTTGGTGAAACTCTAAGCCGTCTCTGAGATACTCGTTTTATACTGGATCGTGTGATGGACCTGCTGTCAAATAACCTGATCAGCTGCTAATGTATTTACTCTGTTCCTTGTCGTGGTGACGGGGGAACCCGACCGAGCCCTGCAGCCACGCCGCCACAGCATTTTGGGTCTCTAGGGTCTCCCGGGCAAACAGCAGGGGCAGATTCAATCGAAATCCACAGACTGTGGGTGTGGAGCTCACCAATCCGGTCACATTTAACTGTGTCATGGTTCATCTGACACTTTAAACCTGCCCTGAGGCAAGAGATTGTTTGTTTTCATCATCAAACAAAAGGCAATAATTTAATAACAACAATAAACAGCTGCACTGGCACATGTTAATCTGTTTTTAAACTACAGCAGCCCAGTTCTACAGCAGTGTAATTTTTGACCACTGGATGGCAGTAGAGGCTTCTGTATGTTAGTCAATCCACAGTAGAGTGTCAGCAGTACCCCGCCTAAACAAAATCCACTCAGAGACAGAACTGGGCTGTGTCCCAATTAAGAGACCGCACGCTTGAAGTACGCATTTTAAGTGCGATTACGTCACCGCCACGCGACGACGGCTGTCCCAATTCGAAGTGTACTCCAAATGCGCCGTCGATTTCCCCAAATATCAAGCGTGGTCCGGTGCACGCTTCGTGGTCCCATATATCCCACAATTCATAGCGCGGCGGTGGGTGTGGATAATTTTGCCGCAAAATACAGCAGAAGGGAGCGGCCGAAGAGTGAACTGTCAAAAGTAAGTACTGAATACGATGTCACTTGAAGAACATTAAATAATTGCTGTTGGCCACATGTCAGCAGAGTTATGTGACATTAGTGATGTTTGTACTTTCAGCGTTAACTTGGTTTTAAAGCCTTTAAAATATACGCCGTTCAATAGTCGACCTTAATCTGACAGAGAATGTGATGATTTTGTGGATAATTAAAGTCAGTCATATATCCACAAACACAACAAGCTGAAAGTCAGTGATGCTGCTCGGTTTGCAGTCCTGAACATCACGGCACAAGCAGGATTCACTGCACTGTTAATGTTAGCTGTGTTATATTGCTGCCTCTGTTCGGTGGTGTCGAGCCAAACGCACTTTAACGTGTGTTTGAACGAGCTGACGGTTCACTCGTTAAGCTGAAAGAAAGATGCTTTAATCACAGCAGTCACACATGTGTCCACTGCACCATCTGGAACTCTTCTTGTTTACACTCGTAATAACACAAACACTAAATCCTGCTTCTCTGGTGCTGTTGTGTAGCAGTGTGTACACCTGAGACTGTCACCTGTCTGTCTGTCCTGCACTCTCTCTCTGTTTCTTTCTCTCTGATTGTGGAATAAAAGTATGAACATGTGTTTATAAGTTACACTTGTGTTTGAATCCTGCAGCTTATCACACATTTGTTTCTCTCGCCCAAACCAATGATCAATGTTTAAAGTTCGCTATTAAATATTTAAATCATATCAGATATAATTTATATAATCTGTCCCATCCGCCTCCCCTCACCCTTAATCGATAGATCAAAGGGCAGATGGCCCTTTCCTTACTCCTGATTCTTTTAGTGCGATCAGCTCGTCGCTGTGCTACAAACTCTTTGTCAGCTTTTTGCCGTGTGCCGTTTTGGCCGACAGCTCCTGCCGTACAGCCAAACTCTTGGTGTCGGCCATTAGAAAACTCCACCTTAAACTTTGAGAGAGGGAACGTAAAAATTAAACAAACTTCTGTGTTGTGATTCTCCTGCATGTAAAGTAAACGCCGCCGCCTCGATGCTCATGTGTTACCAGGCCGACGAGTGACGGCGGCTCTCCTGAAAGCTGCTCGTGTCTTTCTGTCACTAACTCTGCTAACTGTGTGTTAACCAGGATCACCTGAGCTGTCAGAGACCTCACTAACAGCAGGACAGAGTGATCCCAAGTTATTTAACACCAGCACTCAGCAGCAGGGGGCAGTCTACCTTGGCTTGTGGTACGCGGTTAGCCCCTCCCCCCTCCTCACCCAGAGGCATGCCGATGCCGTATCCTTTGGTGTCCAGCAGTCCTCCGATCTGCGTGAGGTTGCAGTTGAGGCTGCGGTAGTACTCGTTCATGGTGCTCTCCATCAGAAAGGCGTACTTGGAGTTGAGCACGCGGGCGATGCCCTCTTCTGTGCTCTTCACGAACACGCTGGGCTGCTTGGAGTACATGTAGTTCCACATCCGCTGGTACGTCTGGTACCGCGAGTTCTGCAGGAAGAGAAGGTGAAAGGACAGTTGTAGTGTCTGAACGTGTTCTATGGTCTGTGTTTGTACCACATGATGTGCGCTTACAGCATAAGCCTACTGTTTTTATTTGATTTGGTTGTTTCTGTGGTAAATGCACTTATATCCGGTGTCTCACTAAGAGCAGTCTGGCTCGAGTCCACTGGTTCCTGCTGAGGACAAATCTTTAAAAACACCTTAAAATATATATTTCACTTCTTTAAAAGGATCGATAGTTGCCTCAAACAGCTGGTGGTTGGTGCTGTGCTGAGAGCTACGCCCGAGTTACCATCAGTTCAGTGAAACATCTGCACTTCTTCTAATGGCCACTCGAGGCAGCCTCCGACAGTGGGTCCATGCCCATAAACACCCACGTCAATGTTTCTGAGTGCACGGGAGAAATAAACCAACACTTACTGAAAAAATACAAGACTGAAAGTTTGCATGGTTAGGGGCGTGGCCTCTGTGACTGCCAGGTGGCGTAGCCGTGTGCTGAACTGGACTTTGGGAGCATTTTTAATTATGAATAATCTGGTCGTGTTATTACTGGTTACATCATCCCAGGATCAAACACAGGATCTGTGTCTCTACACTTACGGGTCGTTACTTCCAGTATTTAATCTTTTTGTGATTCTGAAAATTCTCATATGTGAATGGAAACTGCTGCTGGTCGGTCTGCAAATGGATTTACTGACATTCAAATAACAGCTGACATCGAGGCCTTTGCATACAGGGCAGTACTCATCCATTATTTTGCTCATCTTTAATAATTTACTATTATATATAATAGAGAACGCCCAACGTACAAGCTTGGAGGCTCTATAAGTGTGCAGATCTCATGAACTCATATTTTATTGAGAACAAAACAGAATAAAAAAATGAAGCATGTCAATAAAAATTCGAGCTCATTTTGAATGTGATGCCGTCAACACGTCTCTAAAAGTTGGACAGGTCCATGTTTCCATGCGCATCATTAACATCAGTGTGTAAACTGGGGCTGTTTCTCCATCGTGGCCACACGTGGCTTCTTCTCTGGGTGATGCAGCTTTAACCTGCAGGCAGACGCTGGTTTCTGGGAGCGTTCCTGAGCCGTGCACTGATCCTTTAATGCAGCGCTGCTGAAGGTCGCAGTTATCGGCCTCGTCCCTGCGTGCTGATGACCTCATGTAGATGATGACATGTTCACAGTGAGGAACATGATTCTGTTTGTACATGCAGTTTCTGACTTTTCCAACCTTTTGTTGCTGTCATCAAATCCAACATGAGCTCATGTTTTGTCACGACGCGCTCTTCACAGTTGCAGAACGAAACCTAAATTGTAGTGAAACCTCTTTTCTGTGAGCACTCAGGACGTCACAGCACCTCAGGCCGCTTTACAGCATCCTCCATTTGTGATTTTCCTCACCTTCAACCAGCTGCTGCTTCTAACCCCTGCAGCCTCCTGTTGGGCGTCTCACTAACGTCTGTGGGAGTTTGGAGCGCGTGCTGTCCTACAGACTTGCCTGAACAATCAGTCTGCATCAGCAGAAAGCTGCGGTTTTAAAAGCTGCCTGACTGAGAAACACTGAAGACTTGTTATCAATGCTGCCGTTGCTGTTTGGACAGGAAGTAGAATCCCTGAGACCGCCTCTGTGTGCCTGAGATGACCGTATGGGATGGCTGGATTAAAAAATAATCTCACCATGAAGAAGGTCATGGTGGAGCCTCCGTGGATGGTGCCGTACTGGATGTTGGTCTGGTCCGCCAGATCGTCCGGAGACTCGATGGGCGCCTCCATCCTCTGGACCGTGAGAAATGCTGCCAGGTTAGCCGTGTAGGACGAGATGATGATGAGGGTGAAAGCCCACCTGAGGGAGGAGAGACGAAGACCTTTATGTTTTTACCCTGCAGCACAGCCCCACTCTTCCCCCTCGCCTATCTTCATTAAGAGCTGAGAGCGGAAAACGCAGCAGAGAGACAGATGGAGGGCACTGCAGGAAACGTCAGGAGTTTTAGGTAAAAATCATCAACCTAAACATGAACTCGAGCTGCAGCAGAGACGAGCAGGACGCCTCTGCTGCAGAGGAAATGAGGCGGAAGTGATGAGCAAGGGAATTAGGGAGGGGGGAGAGAATTAAAGAGGAGGCAGAGAGGAAGGATGAAGCAGAGCAGAAACTAAATGAAAAGCAGTCCAGCAAATACAGGAAAACAGACTCGGGCTCTGGTGATTGGCTCGAGGCCGTGATTACTTCTAATGTGCTGTGTTTGCACAGAGCGCTGCGGGAAGTGGAAGACACACTCTGTGGTGTCAGCGGAGACGAGACCCACGACTGCGACGGATCTCGTTTCCATTTACAAAAAAAGAAAACACACAAAGAAATGTTTTAAAAGAGTAGCCGAGTTTCAGGGGAAACGCCAGAGCTACGCCGCCAACTTCTGGTGTTTGCGTCACCACATATCAAGCAGCTCCCCGATCATTCTCGAAAAAGTTGTCGCCGCCCAGCTTCATTTACATCTCAATGACCATAATCTCTATGAACAATTTCAATCTGGTTTCCGCCCCAATCATAGCACAGAAACTGCTCTGTTAAGGATTACCAATGACCTTCTGATGGCAGCTGATTCTGGTCTCCTATCCATCCTCATCCTTCTTGATCTTAGTGCGGCGTTTGATACCATTTCTCACAATATTCTCCTGAACCGGTTAGCTTCCATTGGTATTAGTCATACCCCACTTACCTGGTTTACCTCCTATCTCTCAGACCGCACTCAGTTTATCCAACTTAAATCCCATTCTTCAGCTCTCTATCCTGTTTCTGCTGGTGTGCCCCAGGGTTCAGTATTGGGGCCTCTTTTATTCATTATTTATATGCTTCCTCTTGGTTATATATTCCGAAAATATAATATAAATTTTCACTGTTATGCCGATGACACCCAGCTCTACCTTTCTTCTAAACCCAATTCATCCCTCCCACCTACCTCCCTCTCAGACTGTCTTATTGAGATTAGATCCTGGTTCTCCTCCAATTTCCTCAAACTTAACAGTAATAAAACTGAAGTTTTACTTGTTGGTACACCATCTATCTTAACCAAATCCCACAGCTTTTCCATTAACGTTGAAAATTCTCCCACCCTTCCCTCCCCTCAGGTTAAGAGTTTGGGTGTCATACTTGATAATACTCTTTCATTCCAGTCTCACATTAATTACATAACACGGTCTGCTTACTTCCATTTACGTAATATTCACCGACTCCGTCCCTTCCTTACCTCCCCATGCTGCTGCCATCCTTGTCCATAGTCTTAT
Source organism: Haplochromis burtoni (assembly GCF_018398535.1). Taxonomy (NCBI): domain Eukaryota; kingdom Metazoa; phylum Chordata; class Actinopteri; order Cichliformes; family Cichlidae; genus Haplochromis; species Haplochromis burtoni. The sequence goes on from NW_024582805.1 coordinate 228,676, forward strand.
TACATCCCGTATTGATTACTGTAATTCCCTCCTATTTGGTCTCCCTAAAAGGTCCCTTCATAAACTCCAACTTCTTCAAAATTCTGCAGCTCGGGTCATAACTTGCACTCCGTTAAGTGCTCATATTACCCCAGTTCTTCAGCAGCTTCACTGGTTGCCCATAGAAGCCAGGATAAATTTTAAAATCTTACTTCTTGCATACAAGTGTATCCATAAATCTGCTCCTTCATATTTGTGTGACCTGCTCCATATCACCACTGTTTCCCGCACTCTCAGATCATCATCTGCTATTCATCTTACTGTTCCGTCATCACACCTTATCACTATGGGGAACAGAGCTTTCAGTCGCTCTGCTCCTCGGCTCTGGAACTCTCTTCCTCCTGCACTAAGAAATATTGACTCCCTCTCCGTATTTAAGACACAGCTCAAAACACATCTGTTTAAACTGGCTTATTCGCTTTAATGCTGATTTTATCTGTTGTCACGCTCTGTTTTGTAATTTTAACTTATTTTATGTATTTTATGACTATTGTTCCTTTTATTAATTGTGTTTTTTGTAAGGTGACCCCTCAAATAAAATGTATTATTATTATTATTATTATAATAATAAAAGGACCATGGCTTCATAAAGGTTTGAGGTTATATGAACTGAGTCAGAAAAGAGTTCAGCCCAGCGAGGAGCTGCATGTGCGCTTCAGCGTTTGCAGCAGAACGCCGTGATGGGTGCACAGCAGGAGCTGCAGGAAATGACCCCGGGTCCTGAGGAATCTGAGATTATTAGACGCTGCGAGAGGGAAACTACAAACGTGATCGCGTTTAAGCTAAGCTCCCTCTGACGGCCTCTTTGCTTCCACTCTGCCTGAATATGCAGCGTGAACAGCGCAGCGAGCCACTCGTGAGTCTTTCTAAGGCTAAGTGCCAGACGAGGCTGAGAGCTGTGAGAGGAAAGATGCTGATGGCCTCTCCAGTCCCTCCAGTATCACTCCACCATCTGTCTGACTGCAGCTACTGGGACTGAGGGAGAGTCAGGGGTGGGGAAGTACTGACATACTTTGATTTGGTCAAAGTACAGATGCAGCAGTGCAGAAATACTCGGTTCTACACAGAAAAAAACTCACAACACAAAATGTTTCTGGCAAAGTAACGACACACATTTTGATTTTGTAGTCAGACGGTTACAGGCTGGCTCACCTGCTTTATTCTGACAAGCTGCACCTCCATCAGGGAGGGTGAGGGCGAGTCAGAGAGAGCGAGGGGGTGAGGCGAGTCAGAGAGAGAGAGGGGGTGAGGCGCGAGTCGAGGGGGTGAGGGGTTCAGGGGGGGGTGTGGAGGGACAGTCCAGAGAGAGAGGGGGTGAGGGCGAGTCAGAGAACGGACGAGGGTGAGGGCGAGTCAGTAGAGAGACGATGGGGGGTGAAAAGGGGCGAGTTCACAAGAGAGAGAGGGGGGTGAGGGCGAGTCAGGAGAGAGGGGTGGGAGGGCGAGCCGGCGGGGGTGAGGGCGAGTCAGAGGGGGCGTCCGAGAGTTTGGTAACGAATCATTCTGATCTGAA
>NW_024582805.1:230252-240015 GCF_018398535.1 Haplochromis burtoni
CCTGCAGCACACCGGCCCTCGAGGCCTGGAGTTGCCCACCCCTGAATGCAGCGCTCACCTCACTGTGTCTCTGTGGCATCCATCCACCCCGACCTCCTCCCCACACCCACCCTGGTTTGCAGCAGCACACAGGGGGTGGAGTTTCATATGAACATGTTTGGGGGCACTTCCTGAATCGACCACTGCTGTACCGATAACACAGCGTGACCAGAGCAGGCGAAACGTGCTGCAGCCTGATGGGCTCACGGGCTGCGGTGGTGATTTCTCTGAGCGTGACACCGCGTGACGCCGTCTTCCGCTCAGGAACGGTCGTCCTCGCTGTCCTCCATTATTTATAAACGACCTTGTAATGTAAATGACCTCGTGTTTCACATGAAGTTCGTCTGTCTGAAGATGTTCGTGCACATTTGGAAAGCGTGACTGAAACATAAGCTGGTACCAACCAGACTCCGCTGACGCAGCGCGTGGACAGCGCCCGCGGCATGATCTCGGAGCCCTGCTGCATGAAGCCGCCCACTGGGAACCACAGGCTGTTTCCCAGCGTGTACTGGTTCTCCAGGATGTCCCGCCGCTCCCGCAAACACGGATGAGGGTTGTACCATTCGTAGGGACTGAGCCTGGGGAGAGAGGACGAAACATTAAAACCCAGAGTAGCTTTAGCCTCAGACACACGGCTAACATTTCACGGTCAGTCGCCTGCACTTATGGAGCTCTTAAACCTACGCAGCGGGGCGGCTCTGCTCTGTCAAAGCGATGCGGTGAGAAAACAAAAGAAAAAAGGCGAGAGAGACGAACGTCACGCTCGACACCTGAAAGGAAACGACGTGGTGACTGTGTTTAGACGCTCAGCTGGAGCGCACGACTGTTGCGTGGAGTCATTTTAGCATTAGCCTTCCATTAATGTTACATCATATTTTTACTCTATGTCGATCTTCAACAGAAACGGGACACCCTCCGGGTACGCCGGGTTGGTCACTTCCACGCTTCCTGCTGCGTGACGCGGCTTTGACTCGCCTCTCACCTGCACAAGATGAGGCGAAGACTGTAAATCAGCCCAGGCAGAAATAATGACACGGACACTTCATTAGGTACACCTAGCCTGTCCTCATTAGACCCCCTTTTTCCCAGATTTTGGTCCATGTTGACATGACATCATCATGACATCATCACACATTCCTCCAGAGCTGCTCTGCTGGACTGAGATCAGAAACCAGAGATGATCTGAGGTCATCGTCCCCGTGTCTACCTGCATGAACGCCCTGAGCGCTGCCACGTGATTGGCTGATTGAACATGTGTGTTACGGAGCAGATGAAGAGGCGTGCCCCTCCTACTCTCTGCTCACATATTACAGTTAAACACAGATTAAAGCTGTTCTCTTCATGCTTTTACTCTGAAGTGCAGCTCGTTATGATGTCATTGCTAAGCAGCTGATGACATCATCAAATCACGACTTTATGATGTGCTGTGGCTGAATGCTTGGTTTGTCTCTGTCAGCTCAAACAGAGCTGAGCGTCTGAAGCTGTGACTGTAAATAAAGTTTCGATACAAAGTCCTGGATGGCGTGCAGAGCGCGTCAGCGATTTATGGCCCATCTTAGAAAACTGTTCCTGAAACGCAGACACATGCTGCAGGTAAAATTAGGACGCTGACGCACAGACAGGTGTCTTACCTGGCTGCGAGGAAGAGGACGCAGCTGACGGCGAGGTAAGCCAAAAGCATGAAGAGCCAGACAGCCGGAGAGAACGGGTCCAGGAAGGAGAAGTAGCCCGGCTTACGACCCTGAAACACACACACAGATCACATGACCACGGCATTCCTGACCGGGAACGTCGGGTCTCCGCCTGCTCTCGTGCTTCATCTACAGTCTGTAAAGGGTAGGATACAGCTTCCTGCCGTGGACGGCGATTTGTGATAATGACCGTCTGCCAATCACAGCACACTCTGAAACACCTTCACACTGACAGCTGTGCATTTTGGAAAATGATGCTCCTGGAACAAAAAGCGCTCGTTCACTTTGAACCTGCAATTCCAACAACACAACAAAAACAACAGAACACAAAATTACACTGACGAGCTTTTCAAGCGCTAACGAGCGTCAGCCAGCGCTCCCTGATGGGACGCCTCCCGTTGACCCGCTTCATCACGTGGCCTGCTGTCTGCGATGCCTCCATCACCCCCCATCTGCTGGAAAAAGGATTTGGCAGTGAGGCGAGCAGGAACTCCCAGATTGGACTCAATTAAAGCAGATGACTGGAGCTGTAATAGAGGCAATCTATTCAGGCTCTGATTTCTGTCCATTCTGGCTCATTTCAGAAACAGCTCATGAGGCTGGCAGAGCTGAAACGATCGTGTGATGTGGCTCAGACCCAATCAAACATCCCGGGCACAAGAGCAGGTGACAGCGGCTGCATCCAGCATTCCCGACTTCACTCAGGCGACTGAAAGAAAATGTTCCTACGGGAGCTGTGTTTGCAATACAGCGTAGCTCTGGTTGGTTGGACAGTAAGAAGAATCCCGTCTTGCTTATTCAGCACAGGGTCGAGGGGGGTGGAGCCTAACCCAACACACAAGGGGGCGAGGGGCAGAGAACACCTGGACAGGTCTAACACAGGCAGGCAGCTAATTAGGCTAACCCCACTGTGGGAGCAAGCCCGAGTACCCGGGCGGAATCAAACCCACGACTTTCTCGATGTGAGGACAAAGTGCCGGCCCCGCGCCATCCATCAATATGCAGCGGTCGCTCGTTTATCGCGGGAGTTATGTTCTAAAAATAACCCGCGACAGGTGAAACCCATGAACTTTATTTTTCACAGTTATTATGGATGTTTTAAGGCTGTAAAACCCGTCACGACATGCTTTACACACTCAGACAGGCATGAACGTTTTCACTTTTCTCTCGTTTAAACTCTCAAAGTTCAAACCTTTGTAGAAAAATAAGTCCAGTATTATAGGATGAAACCAAACATTGTTGCGTTTCTTCGGGAGGAAACTTACACACATACAGTGCAGCACTGCTAGGGTCTAAGGTTGATGTAAATTTCTGAACGCACTCTGCACTGTACAGGAGACACGGCATGAGATTGATTGACAATGGTCTACAGCCAATCAGGACGCAGAACACAATGTGCTGTAAAAAAAGAAAAATTGCACAAAAAAAATCTGCGAACCAGCGAAGCCGTTATAATGAGGGAGCACTTTCATCGACAAGAAGACCCATGGTGGAAATAAGTTTGGAACGTGTACACGTGCAAACATGCAGGTGTGCCCTCGTGACGGCGACTTACAGTCTCACGTGGTACCTGGCCGTTACCATGTCTACCATCCACCTACACCAGGGGTCGGCAACCTTTTTGATGATGAGTGCTGTCTAAAATTTCCTCAGAAGTCAATGTGCCGTATGATTGCATTAGCAATAAATAATATAACAGTTACATACTTATATGTGTTCACAGATGTTGGCAGCTGTCAGCGAATAGTAATCAGCTATTTTGAAACAAAAAAAGACTTTTTATCCATAACAGCAAATGAAGTGTACAACAGAAAATACAAATGCTGTTTATGGTCTCCTCACAACAATGAAAACAGACGCTGTGGTGACAGTGATGTACAGTCTTGTTGGTATATGTATGATTTCTATACATTTTACGTCAGATAAAAACTTTCAGATAATTATTTTTTTAAAAGCGAGACATTTTAAATGAGAATAAGAAAGAAAAGTATGTCTTTGTGCCCCCCTCTCCCTGTTAATGCCCTACCTGCCCCCCTGGCAACACTTTGCTAGACCCGCCCCTGCACAGTTACCAGCTGTCAGCTACTTAGAAAAGGATCCTGGTGTTATTTGTCTCTCAGAAACAGTTCATAACTTCCAACTCATTCATGTCACCTAAAAGGTAAACCTGTTTCTCCATCACCTGTTCAGCTCTGATGATTCCAGTAAGGACATCTCCTGGTTTCATCTTCATGTTTCCCTCTCACCAGATAACCAAACCATATCATGACCAGCAGCTTTACAGCTGTGGCTCCAGCAAACATCAGCTGATACTAGAAATTAATATTAAATAAATTCTAACAACAGCTGATCAAGCTTAAACGTGCTGCTGTTGTTTAGCGCGACATCCGCTGGTTTCCTCTTTCTGGCGCAAAGTGAGCGATAAACAAACAAGAGAGCCGATCAGCTGATCATTGATCAGTTTCATGATTGAAGTAGAAACGGGAGAGGGAGGGGGGAGAATGAGAGAAGAAGAGGCAGCTGTGCAGCAAAGACACAGAATAACTCCAGCTTTGTGCTCTTTTTCATTGTAGCTGAATTACGGGACAAACTGTTCCTTTTCACCTCAATAAGAAACGCGTAATATTTTCTCTGAATACCAGACGGGACGGTTGGCAACTCTAATAACTTATGAACAAAATAAAGTTCAACATCAGTAACTCATAGCACCACCCAGCTGTATAGAAACTCCGTCATGCTAGCTAGCACGCAGTACGGAAAAAGTCAGCACTAACGAAAATAAACTCCACCTAAACTTGGTTCATATCTGACCCAGATAGACTGCAGGTCATAACTTCTTACCTGAAGTTCAGTTCACCTGACACTCGGACCGGCAGGCCGCCTCGGGGCTCTCCTCCTCCTGCCTCCCCTTCCCTCATCCACCTGCTGGCCTCTGTGGGAGCTCCACCACAGCCACCACCAAACAGCTGAGTTATTTTTACACATCGGGCAGCATCTGGCCAACCCACCACCTCTCATTGTTTATGCCGTTACAAAAAACAAAAAAACAAACAAAAATCATCGACCCACAAAAACGAGAAATCACATCGGCCAGTCCAGCTATGGTCGAGCTATCAGTTAACCCTTCGCGTGCCAGCTGTGGAGCGCGTGCCCAGGGTTGCCGACCCCTGACCTACACAGTAGTGATGGGGTTTCGGCTCTTCAGGTTGTTTTGTTGCTTTAATTAATTTATTATTAACAATAATATAAAATTATGCACAAAAGGAATTACTAAATGTAAAAGAAAAAGTGGTTTTATTAATATATGTTTATATATAAATATACACGGTGGCCCCTAGAGACAAAACACGTTTCTAGCGTTAACTGAAAAACAGCTACTGAAGATATGCGTAGCCTATTTTAGAGTTTAGAAATGTGTTAGATAGGATGTAGAATTATTGTAGAGACTCTGACACTGCCCTGGATGTAATAAAGGCCTGAGTGTGTCATAAACTTAGGAGTAGATTTCTAGGAGACCCTCCCCCAGTTTGAACTGTGAAAGTGAGACAAAGAGAGGTTAATGTTGAGTGGAAATTCCTCAGGGCATGCCTGGGTGGGGGTCTCAACGTTTGTAACTGAATAACTTTGGTTTGGAAGGGAGATGGACTTTTATGACCCTCAGGAAGGCGCGTACATAGAGATATACGCACATAGTGCTTTAACTGTTACGCACACACACACACTCACGTGCACTCACATAGACACACGGGTATGCGCACACACAGGCATTCACGTGCTCGTGCACACAGACACAGAGTTTGCAGCACACCGTGGGGGTTGTATGATACAAGTTTAACTTGAAGCTTGTTATCGTGCTGTATTTCCACTTGTCTTGTTTTACAGGCGTCTGTATTTAGTGTCATGGTCCTGGGCCATGTGGGCCCAGTATTCTTAGTTTCTTGTATTTTTGTATTTCGTTCCTTATTTAGGTCATGTTTCCTAAGTTGTCCTGTTGTGTTGCTCCTTATTTGACTTCCCCTTGTGACTTTTATCCCCTGTGTGCCCCTCTATGTATCTGTGAGCCCTCATCTCCCCTCCTTGTTTCATTCCATGTTTCCCCAGCCCACTATGCCCGCGCTCTCTCCTCCTGCTTGCACCTGTGTACTTCCTGTTTTACTTTGACAGTCTCCCGTCAATGTTGTTTACTCCTGCCATGTCTTGTTATGTTTATCTGTGTCAGCTGCGTTCCCATGTGTGGCCACTTCCCCTGATCATCCCTCTTGTGTATTTAGTCTCTGTGTTTCATGTAGTCTGTGTCGCGTCGTCTGTGTTACCACCCCCTGTGTTCCGTATCTCCAGCCATAGCTTTTCCGTAGTTTATGTCCAGTTTAGGTTTTTGTTTGAACTATTACCCTTATACCGCCCTCGCTCTGGTTTGTTCTGTTATCAGCCATAATAAAAGGCTCGCTTTTGTTTAATCCACTCCTGCATCTTCGCTTGTGTTCGCGCCTGGGTCCAACACACACATTTCCGCACGGTCTGCCTCCGCAGATCATGACATTTAGAGCCGTGTGCCGCTAGCAGCTCTAATATTAACGACGCCGCTTCCTCTCCTCGCAATCAGCCGGCGTCTGCTCAGCGACGGCGTCACACGATCGCAGTGAAACGCTGTGCCTCAGATTCAGAGAGCAGGGCAGTGATAATATATCGAGCACTAATGAATTGGGAGCAGCAGCAGACATAAATTTGTAGTGTTCAGCGCTGGGGGGGAGAGCAGGGGTAAACACGATGGCTCTTCTTCTCTAATGTGTGTGCACAAGTCAACAGCTTGAGCAATTAAACAGATTACCATCTTCAAGTGTGCTCGCGAGCTATTTACACACACGCAGCTATGAGTGTGTGTTTACAAAGCACATAAAGCTGTTGACGCCTGCAGACACGATTGGATTGTGTATTCAGTTGCTTCGGGACTTCTGAGATTTAATTCCTGTTGGCTTGTGTGAGTTTGCACACCGACATGTGCACACACAGACGTACTCACATCGTGCACTGATGTTGTAGACAGTCGGCTAAACATCGCCTGTTACGCTGTTGAAGAAATCGGTGTAAACTCAAACGCCACCACAAGGGAACAGTGAAGGGAACAAATGAGCCCAAACAAAGCAAACAAGGATACAAAATCCAGCATAAAAATGTGAAGCACAACAAACATCAAAGCCCCCAATCAGAGCTAAGATCAATGAACTCGAATAGGAAACAAAGAGAGGAAGACGCAGCTGCAAGATTCAAATCTCAGCAGCAGGCCCGGGATCGCCTTCTCTGCTCTGTGACGACTAAAATATGTTCGCCCTGCTCAAGTTCAATCAAACAGCACCAACATGACAAGGCGGCGTTTCAGGGAACGCCCCCTCAGCTCAATAAACCAGCCCGTGTGTGCAGGACGGCCTGATAGCTGATCTATCAGCACCGCTGCACTCGATAACAGACGCCTGGTGTTAGCGGGATACATTCACGGCGTCTCGGTTCACATTCTCCACTCCACACTGGAGCGGGAGGGCGGAGTTCCCCTCCGGATCGAGGCGATGGATCTGCCCGTCAGCCCGGCGCTGTGACAGCGTAAATCACGCCTGCAGGCCGTGAGCACAAATGTGCTCTCGCTCAACTTAATCCTTAAATAAACACTTAAGAAGCGCGAGCTCGGCCTCGCCGTGCACACATTAAACAGCTGACTGATCGTAGAGTCGATACACCGAAGCTCTCACAGCGGACCGGGTCAAACATGGAGGACAGAATGCTAATGAGCCGCAGAGGTACAGTGTCTGAGGGCAGGAGCTCCATCAGGAGAGACGAGGACGACTTCATGATAATGACGAATAAATGTTTGACAGTTCTCACACTGGAGCTGCTCACGCGCCTCCGAGCCACGCATGCTTTGCGGATCAGCGTGCTTCATGTGCACTGGTGCATGCCACAAAGCTGATGTCATGCACAGGAAAACAGGCCGCTAAAAACATGGCTGACTGAAACACACCCGAACACGCTCGGACGCTTCGTTGCAGAGCTGAGACAAACATGGTTTCCATAGTTCAACAGCAGCACATCATCACGTGTCCGAAACACTTCTGTGTACTGAGCGTGGACGCCGTGACCAATCAACACTTGGCTGCGTCTCGCTGCTGCATTGGTCATGTGATTTGGACGCGTGGGCTTCAGAGGGTTAACCTGCCCTTTTAGACTTTCTGCTTGTCCTCCTGCGTTCATATTTCACACAGGACCGAAATACATCGAACTAACAATGACTCTAAAACAGGAAACGTGCCCCTCGCTCCGCCTCCTCCTACACAATCCTCAGAGAACTCAATAATAATTAATAACAACAGTGTAATCGTCCCTGAAAGCGTCCTAACCCCTGAGACTGAGGTTCACCCAAAAATCTACAACCTGAGCAGGTTTCTGTCAGACTCGCAGGAAGTGAAGGCGCTGCTTTAGATTCCAGTCAGGGACGCAGAGCCACCGATCCTCCCTCAGAGGCTGGAAAACTCATATTTTTCAAGCAGCAGCTGGCGTCACCCAAACTGAATCACAGGAGGAGAAGAAACATGCCCTCCATCTGTGTCCCCGGCTCGGCTTTTATCTGCTCCCCCAGCTCTTCCTCTTCCTGCGCGATCTCTCGGGTCGCAGGAATATTTGCGGTCGCTCGGTCCCAAACTCACAGTTTGACTGAGTGACCCGAGCCATCTCCGCCGCCAGCAGCAGAGCCTCACTGCCGTGTCTGAATCCATCCAATCATCAGGCGGACGGAGCCGGGGCGAGACAGGAAGTGTCAACAGGTGCAAACGCTCAGCTGTTCAATTTGTAAAAGTTTGTGCGAGTCCACAGACGGCGCCTGGAAATAAACGGACCTTTAACATCGTCTAAAAAGCGCTTCTTTGGACGAAAGCAAACCGCCCGCGGCGCTTTGACGGCGCCTCCATTAATATTCACCTGATGGTCAAAGGAGCTTGCAAAGAAAAGCGTCTGGACTTCTTTAAGTTGCCTGAATCAAAGCTAAGCAACTTAAAGAAGTCCAGACGCTTTTCTTTGCAAGCTCCTTTGACTACGATGACCTGGATGACTGAGAACCTTCACAGACATATTCACCTGATGGATCTGAGCACGCACGCGTCCCTGAAGGGTCAGCTGTCATTTCATCTGAACCTTCAGGGCCTGCACACGTTAAACTGGAGCTATGACCTCATTTACATCTGCGTCACTGATGTGATGATGTTCTAGCACGTGTGCACCAGCTCGCTGCGTTTCCACCTGCTGCAGGTACAGGAGGGGTAACCAATCCAAGCTCTCGATTCAAGCTCGGCGGTGAGGCAGGTGATCTCACAGCCTGCCAAGTAATGAGCAGTTTCAACAATGGGCCTCTCTCCATGCTGTGTGAGCCACAGACGCCGGGAACATGACACTAACACCTGCATCCGGACAGACGCTGCATCGCACATGGGTTAGTTCTGTCTCAGACAGCCATCACAGCCGTGCCCAGAATGAGACACGCTTGTGCTGGTGTTAAACATTTGCACCTGTGCCTCTTCAGTTTCAGTTATTAGGACCTCCAGTAGCTCCGGCCATGTAGCTGCTGGTAAAAAGAAGGCTTAATGCGCTCTGAGCAAACCCGACTGTTCATACTGAACCTGATATTTTAATATCAAAGATCCCACGAGAATCCTCCACAAACACGTCGAGTTTCTCTGCGACTGCGACTCACAGCGAGGTCGAGACTCCATCAGGAGAAGCACATGGCGACAGCGGAGAGAAAGAAGTTAAACTTTAACAGGAAGACTGAGTCTTCCTCTGTTCTCCACACTAGGGTTGCCAACCGTCCCTTAAAATACGGAATCGTCCCATATTTCGAAACAAAAGTACACGTCCCGTATTGAGCTAATAAGGGACGCACTTTGTCCCGTAATACAGTGAGAATCAAAATAGTCTATAACTTTTAATGGAATTAACGCTTTGTTTGAAAACATAATTCCCAGCCCCTCTCCTGCTTTGTGACCAATGAGCTG
>NW_024582805.1:241658-244158 GCF_018398535.1 Haplochromis burtoni
GGGTGAACTGGGTTGCCCGGCCCTGGCCACGAGGTGTCCCTTATTTATTTTTCAGGGAGTTGGCAACCCTACTCCACACAGAGGTGGGGTTTCTCTGCTCCGCGGTACGACGCTGAGCGGCTTCCTCACTCTGGGTGTGTGCAGCTAACTCAGCTAGCTCTGCTGGAACGTCTTATTAAACCTGTTGTCTGCTTATTTGAAGCCTGCGGTGCTGACAGCTCCACTGTGCTGTGCTGCGATGCATTTTTTATGAGCCTTACAGGTGCTGTGGCTGTTTTATTATTTCATATGCTGCACGGAGGCGGAGAGCACAGGGTCCAGTGCCTGCTACGCAGAGAGAGCTGCAGTTCAAGTGAGGTTAGCGACTGAAGGTGCGACTTAGACCGCTGTTCCAGGGAAGCACAGGGAAAGGTTTCATCTCATTGGTCAGCAGGTTGCTGATTGACCTGTCGGGCTGGTGTTTTGACAAAACGTCCTACTGTAGCACATTTATAGGTAGCGCGGATGTCTATCAACCCGGGACGAGCTGCCAGGTGAGCAAGGCTGAGCGCGCTCTGAGGCGCCCGAGCAAGGATTCGTTAAAAAAATGAATCCTTATTGAAACTGTAAACATTTTCTTTTGACCGACTTGATTCTGAAATTAAAATGAAACAAATAAATACAATTGATCAGCAACATTAACGACTCAAAAACCCAAACTCAGCCCTTCTCATATCTATGAAACACTTTAACCTACAAAGTCACAGTGAAGCCAGCGTCGGCACATTTCCTCGTCTTTGCTTTCAGGCAGTGTTGCCAACTCCTCAGTAAGGAAAATCGCTATTGGCTGTCCTAAAAGTCGCTAGAAGTCGCTAAATGACATCATTGCCTAATTTGCATAACTGGTCATGCTAATGTAATTGTAACCTACGCTGTTTTAGAGAGAAATAACATCGTGGAAGAGACATAAAGTGAGCAAAAACGTCCTAAATGCATTTAGAGTTCATTTAGAACTACAAATTACATTTATTTTAGCAATTATTGTTTTTTAATGTCACAATTCCAACGTTGCTCCTTTACCCGGGCTTGGACCGGCAAAAGTGACCCGAAATAGGCACTCTGGTGGAGTTACTTTGTGTGTGTGTTTATAAGTAGTTTTAAAGCTTGATCCACAAAGCAGCACAACAGGAAAGGAAGACCCGACTGTGTTACAGTCAGTGCGGGAGCAGCGGCTTCGCTCATGCGCGATTCATTTGCAGTTTGGATGCACAGGTGTGATCGTCTCCTGCCCTGATAGCAGCGGGGGAGGACTATCCTCCGCCTGTGAGCGCTCTGGCACGGGCGAGGTGCCCACGGCAGCACCGCTGCTTGTTGAGAGTGAAAGCGATACCCGCTTTCACGTCAAAAAGACGTCATAAATAAGTCTCCAATAACACCAGAAAAAGTAGCCAGATTAGTTGCTAGTCGCTTTTTAGAAAAAAGTCGCTAAGGGGGTCTGAAAACTCGCATAATATAGCGACAAAGTCGCTGAGTTGTCAACACTGCTTTCAGGACACTTTCGTTTGTCCCGTTATCTCCGTCTCTTTTCGTCGCTGTTAAATATTTTTCCATTTCTTTTTCCGGTTTGTTTGCTGCACTTCATAACAACCCTGCCACCTACTGTAGTGGATGTGCAATTACACTTTATTCTACTCTGGCATAAAAAGCATGTTCCCCAGGGTCACACGTGCCTCCCCCCGGCATCGCACCACCCCACTGACTCCTCACGTCATGTGTACACGCTCTCTCTGTACTCTGACATGTTTTGCTTTATTTGGGAGGTTTCTTGGTTTGAAGCAGTGACACAAACCGCTCTGTGGAAAAATGTGGCGTAAAAACTGTGATTTGGCTGTTCTGACACGTCTCAGGTATTCATGCTTGAACCAGTGTGACCAGCATCAGAAGAAATAACCAGTCTCTGATGTCTGCGCTCACGCTCCACGTCTGTGAAGAACAAGTGAAACGTCTTATTAAATCTCGTTCAGCCCTCGTCGTGCATTCAGTTTGTGATTGATGTCAAGAATAGAAGAGCGAAGGCGAGTTTACCAGATGAACCCGGTACAGGATGCTGATCCCCAGAGTCATGAAGGGTTTGGAGAAATCGATCACCTTCTCTCTCTCCGACGTGATGGTGAAGCCGGCCACCGCCAGGTCCGCTTTCTGCTCCGAGACACAAACAGACAGAGCGGATTAGCAACACGCACAAATATCACTGTAGGCACGACCTCTGACGCCGACAGGGAGGGACGGACGCCGGCGTGCTCTCAATGGTGAGATACAGAGAGGAAGAAGAGGACCAAGGATTAAACGAGCAAATGAGACAGAGAATTAGAAAGTGGAGGAGACGGAGGGAGGAGGTGAGGCGCTTTCAGATCGACCGGTGGAGCGTGAGAAAAACAAGTGAGAAGGAAAGAAATGAAATCAACATCAAAGAGAGGAGGAGGAGGAGTTCAGCGCAGGTCTGAGAGGAAATCAGATACGA